>NC_040091.1:21656852-21959882 GCF_003369695.1 Bos indicus x Bos taurus | reverse complement strand
AGGTAATTGAGAGGCCAATTGAAACTGTTTACTTCAGACTGGGACTTGAACCCACATGCTGAAACTCAAACACAGCTGAAATCCAGTTTGGGACTCGAACCCACATGGCTAGGACTCAAACCCAGCCAAAATCCTGCTTGGGACTCGAAACCCACATGGCTGGGACTCGAACCCAGCCCAAAACCACAGTGCCTGGTTTCAGGGCCTAGTGAAGCTTGGGTTCTTGATCACTCATCACAGAAAGAATTCAATCAAAGACAAAGTGATAGGTAAGATATGGATTTATTCAGATTCAGAGAGAAGTGCACTCCATAGACAGAATGTGGGCCATCACAGAGGGCGAGTGTGATCTCAAAATGTGCTGTGGTTAGTTTTTATAGGCAGGGTAATTTCATATGCCAATGAGTGAGAGGATTCAGTTCAGTTCAGTTCAGTTGCTCAGTCCTGTCCGACTCTTTGCGACCCCATGGACTGCGGCATTCCAGGCCTCCCTGTCCATCACCAACTCCTGGAGTTCACTCAAACTCATGTCCATTGAATTGGTGATGCCATCCAACCATCTCATCGTCTGTCGTCCTCTTCTCCTCTCACCTTCAATCTTTCCCAGCATCAGGGTCTTTTCCAATGAGTCCTTTGCATCAGGTGGCCAAAGTATTGGAGTTCTAGCTTTAGCATCAGTCCTTCCAATGAACACCCAGGACTGATCTCCTTTAGGATGGACTGGTTGGATCTCCTTGCAGTCCAAGGCACTCTCAAGAGTCTTCTCCAACACCACAGTTCAAAAGCATCAATTCTTCAGCACTCAGCTTTCTTTATAGTCCAACTCTCACATCCATACATGACCCCTGGAAAAACCATAGCCTTGACTAGATGGACCTTTGTTGACAAAGTATTGTCTCTGCTTTTTAATATGCTGTCTAGGTTGGTCATAACTTTTCTTCCAAGGAGTACACATCTTTTTATTTCATGGCTGAAATCACCATCTGCAGTGATTTCAGAGCCCCCCTAAAATAAAGTCTCTCACTGTTTCCATTGTTTCTCCATCTATTAGCCATGAAGTGATGGGACCAGATCCCATGAGCTTAGTTTTCTGAATGTTGAGTTTTAAGCCAACTTTTTCACTCTCCTCTTTCACTTTCATCAAGAGGCTTTTTAGTTCCTCTTCACTTTCTGCCATAAGGGTGGTGTCTGCATATCTGAGGTTATTGATATTTCTCCCGGCAATCTTGATTCCAGCTTGTGCTTCTTCCAGCCCAGTGTTTCTCATGATGTACTCTGCATATAAGTTAAATAAGCAGGGTGACAATATACAGCCTTGATATACTCCTTTTCCTATCTGGAACCAGTCTGTTGTTCCATGTCCAGTTCTAAATGTTGCTTCCTGACCTGCATATGGGTTTCTCAAGAGGCAGGTCAGGTGGTCTGGTATTGCCATCTCTTTCAGAATTTTCCACAGTTTATTGTGATCCACACAATCAAAGGCTTTGGCATAGTCAACAAAGCAGAAATAGATGTTTTTCTGGAACTCTCTTGCTTTTTCAGTGATCCAGTGGATGTTGGCAATTTGATCTCTGGTTCCTCTGCCTTTTCTAAAACCAGGTTGAACATCTGGAAGTTCACGGTTCATGTGTTGTTGATGCCTGGCTTGGAGAATTTTGATCATCACTTTACTAGTGTGTGAGATGAGTGCAATTGTGCGGTTGTTTGAGCATTGTTTGGCATTGCCTTTCTTTGGGATTTGTATGAAAACTGACTTTTTCCAGTCCTGTGGCCACTGCTGAGTTTTCCAAATTTGCTGGCATATTGAGTGCAGTACTTTCACAGCATCATCTTTCAGGATTTGAAATAGTTCAACTGGAATTCCATGTTCTCCACTAGCTTTGTTTGTAGTGATGCTTCCTAACTATTTTTGGGAAGGGGCATGGATTTCCAGAATTTGGGCCACCACCCACTTCTTGGTCTTTTGGCGGTGCCTTGGAACTGTCATGGCATCTCTGGGTGTGTCATTTCACTTGTTGGTTGAAGATCAAGGTCTAGTCTTGTCTGCCATCTTGGTCCCATTTGATTCAAATCCGTTTTCATTGTGTCCTTGGGCTATGTCATTCTTTCAAACGTTGTGCCCTGCCCCTTTCCCTCCTGTTACACAATGACTACAGAAAATTTCCCAAATAGTACGGAGGGGGATCAGATTTAGGCTAAAAGAAAATAGAAAGCCAAGAAAGAGTTTAACTAAAGAACTTAAAAATATAATAAAGATTCTTGCACTTCATTAAAAAGACCTCTGAAGTAAACAAACCAAAACAAAACAAGGACAAAAAACTTTATTTGTTTAAGAAAGTCATCATCCTGGTACTTTTTATTTAATTTGAGGATAGTTGCTTTACAATATTGTGTTAGCTGGGTTCTGTCATATATCAATATGAATCGGCCATAGGTATACATATGTCCCCTCCCTCCTGAACCTCTGTCCCATCTCCCACCTCGTCCCACCCCTCTAGGTTGTCTCAGAGCACCAGATTTGAACTCCCTGCATCATACAGCAAATTTCCTCAAGCTGTCTATTTTACTTATGGTAATGTATATTTTTCAGTTCCACTCTCAGTTCGTCCCACCCTCTCCTTCCCCAACTGTGTCTACAAGTCTGTGCTTTAGGTCTGCATCTCCATTCAGTTCAGTTCAGTTCAGTCGCTCAGTCATGTCCGACTCTTTGTGACCCCATGAATTACAGCACCTCCCTGTCCATCACCAACTCCCAGAGTTTACCCAAACCCACGTCCATCGAGTCAGTGATGCCATCCAGCCATCCATCCTCTGTCGTCCCCTTTTCCTCCTGCCCCCAATCCCTCCCAGCATCAGAGTCTTTTCCAATGAGTCAACCTTTTGCAGGAGGTGGCCAAAGTACTGAAGTTTCAGCTTTAGCATCATTCCTTCCAAAGAACACCCAGGACTGATCTCCTTTTGAATCTCCTTGCAGTCCATGGGACTCTCAAGAGCCTTCTCCAACACCACAGTTCAAAAGCATCAATTCTTTGGCACTCAGCTTTCTTCACAGTCCAACTCTCACATCCATACATGACCACTGGAAAAACCATAGCCTTGACTAGATGGGCGTTTGTTGGCAAAGTAATGTCTCTGCTTTTTAATATGCCATCTAGGTTGGTCATAACTTTCCTTCCAAGGAGTAAGCATCTTTTAATTTCATGGCTGCACTCACCATCTGCAGTGATCTTGGGGCCCAAAAAACAAAGTCTGACACTGTTTCCACTGTTTCCCCATCTATTTCCCATGAAGTGATGGGACCGGATGCCATGATCTTTGTTTTCTGAATGTTGAGCTTTAAGCCAACTTTTTCACTCTCCTCTTTCACTTTCATCAAGAGGCTTTTTAGTTCCTCTTCACTTTCTGCCATAAGTGTGGTGTCATCTGCATATCTGAGGTTATTGATATTTCTCCCGGCAATCTTGATTCCAGCTTGTGCTTCTTCCAGCCCAGCGTTTCTCATGATGTACTCTGCATAGAAGTTAAATAAGCAGGGTGACAATATACAGCCTTGACATACTCCTTTTCCTATTTGGAACCAGTCTGTTGTTCCATGTCCAGTTCTAACTGTTGCTTTCTGACCTGCATACAGGTCAAATAAGTTCAATAAGTTTAAATGGAGAGTTCTGCGAAATGTCAGAGAGATGAAAGTGCCAAAGTGATAAATTATACAAGCCTTGGCTATAGTTTAGTATTAAAAGGGCTTCTTAATGTTCAAACTTTGGTATTCAGGAAGTTACTCTTTTTTTTGAGGCTGTATGAACAAAGACACATACATTACCATAAAAAAGGATATTGAGTATGGTGAGAGTCATCATGCAATGATTCCTCAGTTGACATGAGCAACTGCAGCCTAGAGATTATATTTCAACTTCATATCTTCCAACTTAGAAATTTACCTGATGCTATCCAATAGATGTTTAATGACAGTCAAATGAATTATTGAGTCAATAACATAAGAGGTGTGAAAGAAGAACTAAAGATTGTCATGGAATGAAACATACAAGCCTGCTGAACACGAGCAGCCAGTCTAGTACCAGTCTAGTACCATATTAGTCAGTGCTATTAATGAATCCAGCAGTTCTGTGAGCCTCCTTTGAGCTAGACCTCTGAATCTATACCACACATCAACCGGTAACTTTTTTGGCCACTAGAATGGGGATTTAACAACTTATAACTGCTCTTCTAGTTCCTCTGATGCTTCCACAGTCTTTGAGAAGAGATGGAGAGAGGAACTTAGGGGAGGCAAGGGCTCAGCTGTATCAATGCTGGTTCTAATTCTGCAGTCACAGCTCCAAGGGGGGTTTGTGCCCTTGCCTCCCTCCTGGTCTTGGGAAGAGAGGAAACCACCACATTTCCTCCATGCAGTGGATGAGAGCTAGTTTATCATTAAAGGAAAACCAGGAGAGAAAACCCCTCAACTGTTGGCAGTCCAGGAGACGTGTACATTGCTATAGCAGGCTCTGCTGAGAGGCAGGTTGGGGGAAGGCCCTTGTGAGCCTGGGGACTGCCTGGCCTTGAGTTCCTGCTTGTGAACTGTGTGAGACCAGGCAAGTTACTTAATGGTATTTCTGTTCCTTCGTCTATAAAATGTGGCCAATAAGTGTCTATTGCACAATGCTTGCATGGAGAGCAAATGAGCCAGTATGTGTGTGTGTGTGTGTGTGTGTGTGTGTGTGTATTTAGCCACTTTATTTATACACTCACAGTGGCTAAAAGAGTGCCTGGCACTTATTAGGCACTGGTGTGTTGGCTGTTATCATTATTACCTTAAGGCAACTATTTATATAATGGGGAAGAGCAATGAAATAGGATTTAGGATGTAAGCCCCCTATGAAGTAGAAAAGAGCTGGTAATGGGGAAGAGGGCAATGCGGATGTGTAGGTTCACCATGGTTCTCGGTGGCACTTGGCATGGCCTTAATGGTGCAGACTGGTGTTAAGCAAGATTGCTGCCCTGGGGAGGATAGCAGAGCATGTGCTGGGGCCGGGGAAAGGGAGAAATTCAAGATCAGGGAGAAGGGTGTTTCCTCACAATTGCTGCTTGGTGCTGACTTTCTAAATAGGCCTGGTCAGCGGTTGGATAGGAAAAAGGCTGGTGAGTTTCCAGATGTGTGACAGGAAGAGGAGGAAGGAAAGTAATGACCCAGCAACCTGATGTTAGGATCATGACAGGGACATGAACTGTGATAAAAAAGCCCAAAAAGCCCACAAAATAATAATAAACAGTCCAGCACCATGTGTCCTCAATCGTGGATCACAAACCACATTTCTGTTCAAACGAGTCTGTAGGAGAAGATGCTGAGAATTAAGACATGGAAAACTCCACGGCCAACATGATCCCCTTAGAATTTTTTTAAAGCTGCCTTTCTCCAATTGAACCGTATCTACACAGCACAAATAAGGGAGAAATGTTGTAATTACCTGGTTTGCTTGATCAATTCAGACAGCCACACTGGATTACTCATTTTTATATGATTACTTGATCCAAAAAATCCACTCAGAGGGTTGAATGTTCTATTTGAGCTGTCTAACTTGATCAGATAAATCCAGTCCAATGAAATTTTTGTTGGTATTTCATCCAGTCCTGATAATCAATTATTTTCTACATCTTGAGTTGAAAACAGCCGTACAATCAAAGGCAATTAAAACACTCTGAGATGGTTTAGTGATAATATAAAGTATATTTATCTTTGTATAATGATTATAATAAGAATCTGTGATTATATTTGACATACACCAGATATCCTGTCCTCTACATGCATATGTGTGCCTGTGAGTGCGCATGCTCACTAGTGTCTGACTCTGGCACCGCATGGACTGTAGCCTGCCAGGCTCCTCTGTCCATGGAATTCTCCAGGCAAGACTGTTGTAGTGGGATGCCATTTCCTCCTCAAGGGATCTTCCTGACCCAGAGATCAAACCCGTGTCTCTTCCTTCTCTGGTATTGGCAGATGGATCCTTTACACACTGCACCACCTGAGCTGACCCTACATGCACAAAGTTCATCAGATCCATCTAGAAAGAAATCTTTCCTCCTTGCTCAGTCATTTTTCTGGCATGCCCTTGATCTGGTCTGCTGATGGGACCATGAGTGTTGCAGAACAGTGGCCAGGGCAATGGCTTATAACCTATTAAAGTATTTTCTATACTCCCTTTTTTTTCTTCTTGAACATCTTCCTTTCTCTCTCTTCTTTTTCTTTTCTCTGTACTTCTCTCTATTTCCCTGATTTACCTACAGCTCTCATGAACCTAGTTATGGTTGCCCGGAGGCTGTAAGTTGGGGCTGAGTTGGGGGGTGTGTGTGTGTGTGTTCGCGCGCACGCACGCACGCGCGCGCACGCATGCTCAGTTGTGTCTGACTTTGTGACCCCATGGACTTGTAGCCCTCCAGGTTCCTCTGTCCATGGAATTTTCCAGGCAAGAATACTGGAGTGGGTTGCCATTTCCTACACCAGGGCATATTCCCGACCCAGGGTTCAAACTCATGTCTCCTGTGTCTCCTGCATTGGCAGGCAGATTCTTTACCACTGAGCCACCTGGGCTGACGTTCAAAGACAGTGGAAAAATCCAGTGGCCTACAGGTATGGCTTACACACAAGCTCTAGGAAAAACTATACAGGGGCCAATTTATCTCTGAAGCACTGCTACCTCTTCATATCCTTTCCGTTCTAGGATGCCTCATTTTAGGTTTTCTAGGTAGCTTGAGATTTTATTTTGCCCTATTTCCACAATTCCTCCTAACTTTAGCCCATCCAAACCCATCCTTTTCCTGAAGTACATTGCTTAGATCATTTCTTCTTTTCTGTTACTTCATAAAAACAGCTCTTGCCTCAGTGTAAATATTTTATCTAAGAGGAAAGCAAACTGATTTTTAAAAAATCAGTATACTTTCAAAATACATCCAGTTCACTGCACCTCCTTTTTCGTAGACCGCATCATCTTCTTTGTGGGCTATTTCAGTAACCTTCTGACTGGTCTCTCTGCTCCTGTTTTTGTTTCCCTGTGATTGTTCTTTTTGCAACCACCAGAGTGATTTTTTTGTTGAGTGGTCATTCTTTTACTTAGAGTCCTTCTTGGCTCCTCATTTTATTCAGAATAAAAGCCAACACCCTTATCTGAAATGGCCACAGCTCTGATCAGGCTCCTCGCTGACTTCTAAGTTGAACCTTCTGATCCAGGTACACTGCCCTCCTGCCCTCTGAGGATGCAGCAGACAGGTCCTGGGTCTTCCCTGCTTCCCTTTCCTGACTTTTTTCCTCAGCAGTCCCCGTGGCTCATCCCCTCACATCCTTTATGTCCTTTCTCAAATATATTTTCAGAGAGACTTCCCCCCAAACCCTAATTACATTTGCCACCTCCTCAACGTACTCTGTCTTCCTGTGCTTCATTTTTCTTTACCATCAGCAGTACATTGTACTTTCTATTTAGTTATGTTGTTCAGTGTCTTATCTGTCACTACTAGAATGTAAGTTTTGGAGGGCAGAAATTCTATCTTCCTCAGTGTTCTCCCTACCATATCCCTGGTGCACAGAAAAGTATTTGACACTTCCTAAGTACTTACCATACTACAATTTTCCTATTAGCTGTAGTAATCCAATTTGTTGATAGCTAGTTCTTATGAGATAAGGCATTGTCTTTCTAGGTTAACGCTTCCTGGTAGCTCAGAGGTTAAAGCATCTGCCTGCAATGCAGGAGACCCGGGTTCGAACCCTGGGTTGGGAAGATTCCCTGGAGAAGGAAATGGCAACCCACTCCAGTATTCTTGCCTGGAGAATCCCATGAACGGAGGAGCCTGGTAGGCTACAGTCCACGGGGTCACAAAGAGTCAGACACGACTGAGCGACTTCAGAGGAAGAAGAAGAACTTACTAAATATTTGTTGAATGAGCAACTATATACTTGATTTACAAATGCCTCAGCATGTAAACAGCTGAGGATATGGGAATTTTTAGAGGTGTTTATTGATATTTTGAGGATATATTTTTCTAGACATGCTGAGAAATAATCACCTTCTTAATCTAATAGCAAGGCATCAAATGGAAGAATGAATGGCTGTGTCTTTTTAAAAAATTGTATTGAAGTACAGTTGATTTACAGTGTTGTGTTAATTTCATCTGCACAGCAAAGTGACTCATTTTTTTATGTATGTGCATATATATGTCTTCTTTTTCATATTCTTCATCATGGTTTATCACAGGATTTTGAATGTAGTTCCCTGTACCACACAGTAGGATCTTGTTGTTTATCCATACCATATATACTAGTCTGCATCTGCTAATCCCAAATTCCCAATCCTTCTCACCCCTCTTCTCCCTCCTTGGCAACTACAAGTCTGTTCTCTATGTCTGTGAGTCTATTTCTCTTTTGTAGATATGTTCATTTGTATCATTTTAGATTTTATGTATAAATGATCTTTTTCTGAATTTCAACTCATTTTTTTTTCCTCCGCTGCCTGGGCCTGCAAGAGTAAAGAATAGCAGTTTGTTCTCTTAGTTTTAAATGATTACCCAATCTGAAGTCAGTTTGATTACTCTGTATTTTATAGTTATATCCTCATATCTTGAATCTCTCATAGACATATACCATAGACATAATCCATAGACATGGATTAATGTTGATTTTTATAGGAAAATTAAAATTAATGAATACATAATTTGTAGACCTGGTAACACGTATGTATGCAACTGTGTACACCCCTCAATTAAAGCTTTGCCTGTGTTCACGATCTTCACTTCTGCCCATTTGAAGAAACACACGCTTGCACAGCTTGAAGCATTTAACATCTTTCAAGTTAAGCTTTGGCACTTCATAGAGTGTAAGCTGTGCCTAGTTAATCATAGGAACTGAAATTCTTACTTTCTGCCCTTTAAAGCCAAAACCTATTTAAGATTATCTTTTCTTTTTTCACATTGTCTCATCAAAGCAAAACTTGCAGAGCATGAAACAATGTGGTTAGGGCAGTGGATTTGAAAAAAAAAAAAAAACACAACAGAATCTAGAAAACGGCAACATTTTCCTGTGGCTGTGTAATGGCAAAGTCAAACCAAGCTGCCATCTGTCTGGATTCCTGTGTGAGAATTCAAAAGGAGGGTCTGAACAGCTGGGAAGCCTGCTTGATCAGGGACCAGCCCTGAAAAGGGAAACAGCCGGAGTCCTCACCATTGGCCTATTTTTTTCCCCAGTGTGAACAGACCCACAGGAGGAGCTGTGTATTTTGGATATTAGGTTGTTTGTTACCTGGGAACCCATGAGGAATTTCTCAGGCCTCCCCAAACTTCCTGCCTCCATTGGTAGGCTCTGTAGTCTGATTCTCTTCATCAGCTCTCCAAACTTTTTTGATACTAATTCCATTCCAAGGCCTCAGTTCTGTCTCCAACTCTACCCAGTTCACTCCTGCTTCTGTGCAGGGGAAGTTGTTCCCCCTTGCCCATATTCACCCTCTGCTCCTCCTTTTCCCCCAGCTTTAGCCATTTTTAAAATAAATTTTTAATTTTAACCTTCTCTGAGATCCCTTTTCTGGAGAAGCCAATCCACATGACCTCTCTCTTCTGATTTGTCAGTCATTCACACTGTAATTGAGAGCTTCCCTTGTATCAGATCCTGCTGGAAGTGATAGGGAAACAAAGGTGAGTGAGAATTCAGCAACTTGCAATCGATAATGAACAAAGATAGAAACTAACAGATTGTTCTGGGAGTGCTTAAGAGATGTCCTGGTTCTGCCTGGTAGCTCTTATTTAGCTTTATCCAGATTCACCACTTTGAACATTGTGTTACATTTGCTTTCCTCCTCTCTTTCTGTCTTTCTTGTTGCTTTTTCGGAACCACTTGCAGTCATTCAGTTGCTACCTCCTGTCTGACCTTTGCCACCCCATGGAGTACAGCAGGCTTCCCTGTCCTTCACTATCTCCTGGAGTTTGCTCAAACTAATATCCATTGAGTTGGTGATACCATCCAACCACTTGTGAGTAGGTTGACATATCATTGCCTTGTACTCTTTAGTACTCTTGTGTGTTACCTAAGAACAAAGATATTTCCCCTATAGCCACATTAAAATGATCAGATTTAGGAAATGTAAAACTGATGTATACTCCTACGCTTTGCTCTTTTCACTTCATATGTTCTGGAATTTAATCTCCTGTTGCTTCACTGAAGTTTCCTGGATTCTCTTTTTGCAGCTATACATTCCTATGCTACTGCATTGTGTGCTTGTAACAGTATATTTAACCAGTCTCCGATGTTTGAACTTTGAGGTTGTTTCCAATATTTTGCAATTATAAATAATGAGGCAATGAATAATCTCTTGCATATATCTTCATATTGTTCTGGGAAAATACCAGGAAGTGGGAATACTGCATCAGAAGACAAATACATATACAGTTTTGTTAAATATTGCCAAATCCATACCCCTTCAGAAGTGTTGTGACATTTTGTCTTCCCATCAGCAACTTCTGGGTGGATCTTACTGATACTGTATTATAAGCTTTTGAAGTTATGCCAATGCAATAGCTGAGAAAAGTTATCTCATTCAGTTTTAATGTGCGTGTCTCTTCCTATGAATAAAATGAAACATCTATCATACATTTAAGGGCCACTTTTTGGCTTATCATATTTTTATGTCTTTGCCCTTTTCCATGGCATTTATAAAATATTTTTTCCTCAATTTTTGTTTTATGTATGAATAGTATTAGCATTTTTCTGATATTTGTTACAGTTTTTTCCTATTTTCATTTGTCTTTGATTTTCCTAAAGATTTTTTTCCTATTCACAATTTTAAAAAATGTATGGTCAGATTTATCAATCTTTTATTCTATCTGGACTTTGAGTCATATAAAGTTTTCCTCTATACCAAGGTTATTAATGAAGAATTCACCCCTGTTTTCTTCTGGAACATTTATGGTTTCATTTATTACATTTAAATCTCTGATTTGGAGTTTATTCTTGATTATGGTATGAGGACTAAATGTAGTTTTATCTTTTTCTAAACGACTATCCACTTGTTCTAGCACAGTTTTTTAAAAGGTCATCTTTGCTCCATTGATTGGACATAGTACCCTTCACATAACAAATTTTCATACATATACTATAAAAGAGCAGGAGAAAATCTATTTCTAGACATTATCGTCTACTTGAGTGGTCTGTTATTCATGTACCAGTACCATACTCAACTGATTATAAAGCTATTTTATTTAATTCATAGTTATTAGCCACATGTAGCATTTAATTTTAAATTTACTATAGTTAAGTAAGATTAAAAATCCAGTTCTTGAGTTGCACTGGCTACATTTTTGAGTGCTCATTTAGCCATACACAACTTGTGGCTACGACGTTGGACAGTGCAGATGCAGGAGATTTCCATCATCGCAGAAAATTCTACTGGACAGCTGTTGTTGAAGAAGCTTTGTAGTATGTTCTAACATTTGGTATGGCTAGTTCTCGCTCATCTCTTCTCCTTTTAAATGTTTTCCTGGCTATTTTTATGTGCTTCTTTCTCTCATATGAATTTTATTGTCATCTTGCCTAGCTTAAGTCAAAAGCCCAGGGATATTATTTTAGGATAACATTTAATTTATAAATTAACTTTGGAAGAACTTGGTACAGTTGATGATATTGAGATGTACTGTGTAAGAACAAAGGAGAGCCTTCCATTTGTTTATGTCTGTTTTTGGTCCTTTACAAGTGTTTTATCATTTTCCTCACATCAGTTTTACATATAACTTGTAAGTTCATTTTTGAATGTTTCATTCATTTTTATGTGAATATTCTAAATGGAACTTTTCCATTATATCCTTTATCTAGTTATCTGTGTACAAGAAGAATTTTGCTGTCTGCATGTTTATTTTATATTGTTATGTGACTAATTCTTTTATAGTTTTAGTTAGTTTTATTATCCATTTTCCAGCTACACTCATGTTATTATTCAATCATTTTCCCCAATTTTTATGTCTTTTGCTGTTTTCTCTTATCTACTTGCATTAGCTAATACTTCTAGTACCATTGTTAAATAGTGTAGAAATAGTGGGTACCCTTACCTTTTTCTTCTCCTTGATAGCAGCACTTATAGTTTCTTCTTTTTTTCTTTTCCTTTTAAGCAGTATGTTGGGTTTAGGAAAGAGGCATGTACATTTTTTCATGTTAAGGAAATAGCCAACCAATCCTGTTTTACTAGGAATGGATGTTGAATATTATTAGAGGCTTTTTTGGCATCTATGGAGAAAAACAATTCTCCTTAGATCTATTAATTTGATAAATTAAATTACTTTATTTCTTAATTTTGAACGGTTTTAACACTTCTGATATAAATACCGTAGATTGGTTATGGTGGATTGTTTTCTTTAATATGGTGTTGGAGTCAGTAAAATTTTCATTTATTATTTTTGCTTTGATATTGATAAGCATATTGGTCTGTGATTTTCATTTTTGCATTGTTAGGTTTAGCTATTGGCATTACATTTATTTCATAAAAATAAATCAGAAGTTTTATTTTCCATGCTTTGAAATAATTTATGTAGTATTGAGACTCTGGTTGTCAACAGTTATGTAACTCTAAATTTTGCCATATTTTTAAGCTAACAAGTTATTAGCTTGCTATTGTCTCGTGGATACTAGTAGAAGACATGAGATTCCTGGGTCAGAGACAAAGGTCTTAACTGGTAAAAGCAGAAGCTAGAGTTTCATTTTTCCACCAGTCCCAGTAAGTCCCACAGGGCAATGCTGGGGGAGCCAGGTGGACGCCTGCCAACGCAGTAGGTCGCATTGTAGGAGACAAACACTTTCAGTAGATACACTTTTCTCTTATTTGTAGAAAGTTTTTGTTTTTATTATTATTATTCTTAAATGCTGGTATGGTCCATGGATTTGTTACTCTCTGTTGCTATTTTCCATTTCAGACACTTTTCCCTGGACTGTTTTTATGTTTTCTTTGTTTTATTTTCATTTTCTTGTACTTTTTTGTTTTGTTTTTCTTTAGTGCTCCTTATTACATCTTCCTTCAAATTCCATTCAGATATCCCTTTGGTACCTTGCAATGTATTCTCAGTTTCTGAAGTCATTTCATCTTTTACCTTAATATCGTCTAGGGAACCAGGCAACTGACATTACATTTTCCCTGCTGTTTTTGTTGATTTTTCCATTAGTTTTTATATTTCTGACTCAAGTCTCTAAATGGTTATTTGAGTTCATTTAACTCAGCTTGGAGAGCTATGATACAGTGATTCATGTTTTGTTGCTTGCTTTAGAAATTTTTATCCAGTAAAATAATTTGATTCAAACTTTCTGGGTTATTCCAACAGTAGCTTTGTATGCAATTTGACTGCTTTTTTTGTACTCATAGCAATGTTATAGATTGACATCCTGGTTCAGTAGCAACCTTTCTCTCAGAATAGTGAAGCATAATTTCTTTAATGGATGACATTGTTGGTGGCAGGAATGGGCAGAGATTGGCATGTTTTGTGATTCTTTTTTGTTTCTGTAGGCTCCTTGAAAACTGAAAGTTAGTAGCTCAGTCGTGTCCAACTCTTTGTGACCCCATGGACTGTAGCCCACCAGGCTTCTCTGTCTATGGAATTATCCAGGCAAGAATACTGGAGAGGGTTGCTGTTTCCTTCTCCAGGGGATCTTTCCAACCCAGGGATTGAACCCGGGTCTCCTGCATTGCAGGTAGATTCTTTACCATTTGAGCCACCAAGAAAGCTCTGTAATACTCCTCTTATTTCCCTCTTTTCCTCTTACAGCTACTTGTATGAAGGTATCCTTCTGTCTTTGCCTCTTTATCCCCTACAAGCTCTCCATCTCTGGTACTGCCTTCTCAGGGCCTTGCTCACTTTCAAGAAGCCTTCCTATACCTGTTGCTGCTGCTGCTAAGTTGCTTCAGTCATGTCCGACTCTGTGTGACCCCATAGACAGCAGCCCACCAGGCTCCCCCATCCCTGAGATTCTCCAGGCAAGAACACTGGAGTGGGTTGCCATTTCCTTCTCCAATGCATGAAGGTGAAAAGTGAAAGTGAAGTCACTCAGTCGTGTCCAACTCTTAGTGACCCCATGGACTGCAGCCCACCAGGCTCCTCCATCCATGGGATTTTCCAGGCAAGAGTACTGGAGTGGGGTGCCATTGCCTTCTCTGATACCTGTTGCTATAAACTGTCAAACCAGATCTATAGTTTAGGGCATACTGATAGTCTTTCTTTTTATAGCAATGATTTTTTTCTATGTTTTACCTTTGTTACCAACTGCTTCCTCTCTTCTTTTCTACAGCCTCTTAAAACTCCCTGCTGCCAGTGTTTGCATCCACAGGCTGGCAGCCATGGTGGGCATTCCCATGGGAGTCCTGTTGGAAATTCAGTTTTATTTCTCTTTTTACAAGGATTTGAAATTCATGGTCTTTATCATCTCCTGATATGGAGGAAAGCATGATTCGTGTATGGTTTTATTTTGTGCTCCTTAGTTTGATCTTATGAATTTTGAGGAGAGTTTGTGCAACGATTTGGATTTAGGATGCTGCCATTATCCTGTGAAATCTCTTTAAAGTGAGAAGTGAGTTTTTGATAAATTTTGATTACCCCATACCAACTGCCATGATGGAAGAAAAGGAAAACAACCAAACTGGCCATGGATGATGTAGGAAAACTTATGTCATTGGTTAATAAATATTGACCGAGTACCTGCAATGTATTAGGCGCTGAAGCTAGACTAATTAGCTAAACAGATGAGATCTGTGCTCTCATTAGCTTACATTCTACTGGGAGAATGGTTACAAAATAAATACACAGTGTGATGCTAAGAAGTGTTAAGGACTATAAAAATTATAGCATCATAGGGGATAAAGAGTAAGCAGTGGCATGATATTTAGTTTAGCAAGGCTGTCTCTGAGGAGAGGACTTTTCTCTAAAGACTTGAAGGAAGGGAATAAGCAAGTCGTGCAAATATTTTTAGGGAAAATAATTTTAGAAAAGACAGTATGTGTATAGGCCCTGAGGCAGGAACAAACTTAATGTGTTTGAGGAACGGAGGAGCCTAAGGACGATCGGACCTGAGATTGTAAGAGGAAATATATTACAAAATAAAGTCAGAGAAGCAGGCAGGAGCTAGGTCATGTATTATCTTGCAGGCCATAATAAGCTTTTGGACTTTGTTGATGATGGGAAGCCAATGTAGGCATTTAGGCAGAAAAGTAATGGGATCTGATATACATATTAAAGGGATAACTCAGACTTCTGTGTCCAGCATATACTAAGGGAAAGAAGAAAAGCAGGAAGATGAGTTTCTGTGGTGTTGCCCCTGTACAGCCCTAATGACTGGACCTCTTAACTTTCTCTTGACACAAAATCACTATCTTTTGACACAGTTATTAAAACTGGATATTTACCTTTCTCCTCCCATGCCTGTACACAAACTCTGCTGATGTGTGCAATTTTCCAGTCTTTCTGTATTACATCTGTGGGTTCCCTGCTGCTGCTGCTGCTAAGTCACTTCAGTCGTGTCCAACTCTGTGTGACCCCATAGACGGCAGCCCACCAGGCTCCCCTGTCTCTGGGATTCTCCAGGCAAGAACACTGGAGTGGGTTGCCATCTCCTTCTCCAATGCATGAAAGTGAAAAGTGAAAGTGAAGTCACTCAGTCGTGTCCGACTCCTAGCGACCCCGTGGACTGTAGCCTACCAGGCTCCTCTGTCCATGGGATTTTCCAGGCAAGAGTACTGGAGTGGGTTGCCATTGCCTCCCTATAGGATCATTAAAGTGTCCTGACTCTCTGTTCTTGTTAATGTGAACTTGTTGCTTTCCCAAAGATACCTCTAAAGTTAACACTTGCGAACATTTCCTGATCCAGGGTTCCTTATTACTGTGTTCCTGTCGACCAATATCTCGTGTTCTCTCAGCTGTGTCTTTTGATATCAGCACTTTCTTCTGGCCCTGATTTCTGTCACTCATCAGGCTCTGCTTAGTGACTTCACCAGATCAGTGGCCTTTGTCTGTCCTCCCCCACCTTCCCATCGTTCCTCTCATCTCTTTTGGCTTTATCTGTGCACCTGTCTTCTTGCCTCCTGTGACCAGCCATATCATCTATAGATAGTAAGGACTATCATCTAGTAATTCACTCAGTGAATACATATTGAACATAAATTAAATGTACAACTTGAATTAGATCCTGTGATATCTAGACTCACAATCTCTGTCCTGAGTTTTCAAGTCTAGTGGGAGTTGCAAACAAAGGAATGTCTTTTAATGAGAGGAGTACTGTGTGCAATAATGAAGCCAAAAACGGATTCCAAGAGGAGATGATATTTATCTGAAATCTGAAAGCTGAAAATGATGACCAGAGAGGAAAAATAGATATAGAAGCAAGACCCTCTGAGGTAGTGTGTATAAGTGGCTCAACAGCATGAGAAAACCATAATATGCATGAAGAACTTAGAAAGTCAATGTGATAGGGTGAGAGGTGTGAAGGATGAAGTGATAAAATATTTCCATGACTGGTTCTTACTGTTGTCATTGTTTTCATCGAATAAATCAATAGCCGAAACGGTTTTTGTTTTTACCTTCTGTCACTTTGGGTTTCATCTGTGGAACCTCTAGAGCCCTTGGCTTGACTTGAAGTCATGGATTGCCATGCAGGTATCTCTCCAACCCTCTTTTCAAGACATAAATCAATAATTGTTCCTTGTGAAGAAAAATCTTTTGTTCTCTTTTGTTAGGAACTGCTTCATAAACCTCAGACATCTTAGTTTATTTTATCCAAACTCTCTACTTGAACAGGCAGAACCTAAGTTAGAGTCCCTAGAGGCCGCACTGGACATTGGTCGGTGTATTTGTGGCAGTAGGGGTGCATGAGCAAGTTACTCAAGTAGCTTCAAGGATGGAACCAAAACTAAAAGCCAGGAAGATAGTGTAAGGGCTCAACCTTAGGAGGCAAAGCAGAGGGGCAGAACCCACCAGTTTAACCAAGAATAAGGCATTTAGATATGAAGCAAGTCAGTACTAGACTAGGATGAGGGATTTGGACAAAAGAGTGGGAGTAGATCCTGGACATAGTCCATGAAATGTTGGAGGCGCCCCAGGGACATTTTTATAGGGCACATATGGTCTCAGCTGTGAGTGAGGAAGGAGCTATTAAGGGCTAAGCTAGTCCTTAAGGAGGTCTCAGTCTTCTTGGGGTAAACATATGTGAGAACAAAAAAATTACAACGCAACTTGAGAAGTTCTATAATCAAAGCAGGTGCCAAGTGGGAGCAAGTTTTAGGGTTTTAATGAAGACTTCATAGGAGTGCCATTTGAAAGGTTGGCAGAGGTTGGATGATTGGACAAAGGTAAGGAAAGCCTAAGAAGGGTGTATAACACGGGCCCACTCTTATGTACAAAAGAGCATGGTAGTGCATTAGAGAATCAGCAGCTAGACTGTAGGACTGTCACTGATGTGGAATATGCCAAAAGCATGTTAGGATATCTTAGTTACAAACTAATGAAGTTGGTGTAATCCTGGGGCAGGAACAGCTAGGATTTAGGAAATTACCCTTACTATCATCTTCACAAGGCTCAGTTGTGCTCTCTGAGTTAGAACCAATACACTAGAAAATCTGACCTATTGGAGAGAACACAGCAGAACCCTAGTCTTAGGGCAGCAGGACAAGTTCCAGACCCAAACAGTCCAATCCTCCCAAAAGGATAACTGGCTTGTGTGGGGTCAGTTCTAAGCCCAAGCAGGGCTATATCTTTGCAGTGAAAAATCCTTAGGACCTATGGCTGAATAGGGCCTGAATAGACTGTTGCTATATTAATTAGAGTCTGTTATTTCATCATAAGAAATCTGGGCTTTATCCTTTGGGTAACTGGGAATCTTTAAAGAATTTTGAGAGGTGACCAAACATAATATTTATTTTTGGAAGATGACTCTGGTGGTGATATGGAAGGCCTGGAAACTTGGAGTCCTAGCTGGAGGCTTTTCTCTCTTACTATAAGCTATGCAGTAATGGTTGGAATTGAGTTAGTGATGGTGGGGGGTGGAAATAGGGGATTCTTTATGAATTATTTGTTCTTAAAAAATGTGGCTTAGGGCTTTTTGGAAAGGTAATCATATTCATATGTATTCCTTTATAGATACATTCAGTTTCAGGTATAAATGGAGAGATGTATTTCTTATATGCGTATCTATCTTTCTTTTAACCCTTATTAAATCTTCTGTTTACTGTGTGATACACTAGACTACCATTAGTGTCTTTTTTGTTGTTGTTTTTGAATGTATGACTTGGCTCAGATACTTCTTTCCTGGTATGATATTGAACCTTAAGCTATCAGTCCTTTTTTTTTTTTTTTCTTAGCTTGAATTAAATCAGATAATGTATTTGGAATAAGGGATAAAGTAGGTAACTGTGTAAAGATCCTCGTCCCCTGGGTAAGAGTAAAGAGGCTAGTTATGCTCCCAGATAGGGAGACTAAGATTACTGAGAATAAAGATTTTTGACTACTTCAAAGTCTTGACCAAGTAGTACAATAAGGGGGAAAAAAAAAGTTTTCACTAGAAGCGAAATGTAAGAAAACTGGGTTTCATGAGATGATTTGGAAAGTTTTCATTAAGTGCACATGCAGAGATTCCAATAGCAAGTGATAATGGACTCCTAGAAGCTCTTCACATGCATTGTATTTGTACTAGATAATTCACACGAGAGAGCGGCAATGAGCTAAGCCCAGTATTAATTTCAAGCCACCTCCCTTTTTGTTTAAAGGAAACTCATGCTGCTTTATAGAATTTTCAGATTCAACTGGATTTTGCCTACTTCTTTAATTGGCATCCATCCCAAATGACAGGTGGCTTTATCTAAACTAATATAAATAGCCTTTTCTTTATTTTCTTTCTTTCTCCCTCCATCCCTCCCTCCCTTCCTTCTTTCCCCTCTTCCTCCCCTTTCTTTCTATGTTTTTATTTATGGATCATACTTGTTTGCTGGTTAATATAAGATAATTTTGGTAATCTTGTCACTTTTGACATCTTTTTTCCCCCTTTTTGTTATAGATACACATTATTAATTTTAACATTGGCTTTCTATTTCCAGCCTCTTCTCCTTCCTCCCAAGAATTAAAAATTTTAGTATACTCTCAAAATAAGAAAAAAAAATCTGTATACTTTCAAAGGTGAAGTGTCAGCCTAAACTGTATCTACATGGAGGCTCTGACTCAACCATTTCTATCAAAATTCATTTCATTGCCCATATAAAACCAGAAAATGCTACTCTCTCAATTTGTCCCACCACAGGGAGCTCAACCCAGTGGCTCTGTGACAAACTAGAGGGGTGGGGTGGGGTGGACGATGGGAGGAAGGTTCAAGAGGGAGGGGACATATGTACACCTGTGACTGGTTCTTGTTTCTTGTTTATGTTTGGCAGAAACCAGCTCAATATTGTAAAGCAATTAACCCCCAATAAAAAATTTAAAAAGAGAAACCCATCTCTACGGGTGAGAAAAATAGTCCAAGTGAAACTAAAATGTTCCAATCACTGATTTGAAGCAGCCAGGATGCTTAAAGGAGCACCCAGGGATTTTTATCAAGATAGGCAACAGAAAGCAAAAAAGCACTTCAGAGTGTTTTGGGATGCAAAAAGTTAATCATTGTAATGGCCTAGCTGGTACAGGGGCATCAGCTACCCCAAAACTTTGGAATGCCACGTCTACATGAGTGTAGTTCCCTGCAATGTAATCCCACTTTCCGAAGGAGAATCCTTTCCTGCTGGGAACAAACGTGGAATTTGGTTTCTAGAAATCAAAGGCACCTGGGGAAGATTTTGGTCTGGACCTGAGAGCCAGTGAGTGTGATGCCTCCATTTCTCAGAGTGGGCTGTGGCAGAGCTGTTAATAGCAGCCTCCTGCATCTCCAGCTTCCTTACACTGGCAGACACATCAGCTTCCTGGGTGGGCCGGTTGGGAGTGTGATTCTGGGAGTCATTCCTGGAATCTCGCCTAAAGTCTGTTTCCTTGGCCTCCCGATGATTCTGTGAGCCACCCAAAGCTCGTAATAAAACCCTTTCTGCTTCAAGTAAGTAGAGTGGATTCTGTTATCACAACTAAGAATATTAGTGTATCTGATAATTGCTCTTGTAGGATTGACAACACCGGCAGCCAGTTTCAACTGGGAGCAAACCAAATTGTATAATAACAAGAGCATAGCCATGAAGGGAAACGTTTTTAAAGGAGACTGAGCTAGCTACTTTTGACTGTATTAATTTAATCTTATATGACCAACAATATAATTTGGGGATAAATGATGATGCCTTTAATTAATTTCATACAAAATAGGGCCTCTAATGTGGTTTAGAATACTCATCTTGGAAATCTTTTACTGTAGGGATATTCAAGCATTAGAATTTTGATAGCAGTGTATTATTTTTTGATATGGTAATTTCTGATTGATACTGCTTCTTTAACATATTGATTAAAGCCTGAGATAGTATAAATTTTGTGTAGAGATTAAAATATTCTTTGGGCTTCATAAAACTCCAAAACAACCCAAACAAATGTTTTGTTCCATCCTAGACCTCCTAAATCTGATATTCTGAGATTAATGCTGAGGACTTCGAACTTTTAACAAAGTGACACGTTCATTCTTAAGTATACTAAGGTTCTTGGACCAATGTTTTAGAACATCGAGAGAAAATTCCTGTTAGAGAACTCTAATAAATCTTCGTTAATTAAAATGGTTAAAATTTATTAATAAATTCACCACCTGGTTTTCAGTTCAGTAACTTTCACTCTTAAATGCTGCATATCAAAAAGATGTTGTTCTTCTCTCAGGGATGAAATTATAATAGCTTTTCCAACTATCTTTTAGAAGTCACAGCCTATAGCTTAAAAAATGTTTAAGACAAACAAAAGTTCAGCTTTTACTCAGTCATTTTTCCCTATCCTCTTTTTGAGCCTTTTCCTGGTCAATACAATAGGAAAAATCATCCAAAGGGATCTAGACTGATTTATAATTGTCTTACATTTAATTTAACATTTATTGAACACTTGGTGTGTAAAAGTCATGGCGCTAACTTCTAGATATGAAAACAATAAATGAAAAGTGAAATAAAATAAAGGAGGAAGCTATTGTCGAGAAAGGCAGATGGACACAAGGACACGAGATTTGATGCAGTGTGTTAAGGGCTGTGACGAGGTCTGCATATGATGTTAAGGAGCAAAGACTAATGACTCTCATACTTGGCCACACACTGGAATCACTTGGGATGCTTAAAAAGAAAACATACCTGATGCCTGAATCCTACTTCCAGAATGTCTGATGTGTTGCCCCGAGATGTGTGGCCTGGCCATCAGGATTTTTAAAATCTCCCTGTGGATTCTAACGTGCAGCTCAGTTGAGAATCAAGGTTCACAGTAGGCTCCTGGAGACAAGTATATAAAGCAAGTGTCACAATTTATATCAATCCATAGCACAGATCTAGCAAGATAAACCATTCATTGAATTTATTGTTTACCAGATTAACCAAGCTACATCAACTAAAGATTAAAGCTATAAGGAAGTTATCCATCCAAATGCCTTTACAGTGTACAAAGCAGTTTCACATACTGGATCTCATTTGACTTTCTTAACAACACCATGGGGAGTGAAAGAACATTGGAGGGGCTGTTTTCAGAAACATGATGGGGAAGTTGCTGTGCACGTGAGGGAGTGCTGCTACCTAGATTTCACTGTGCAAGATTGGGCTTTTGTCCAGCAGCATTGTTAGTCTTAGGATAAGTCAAGAAATTCAAGTTAAAATACTTTGGACTTGAATCAAATAAAAAGTAGAGACATCTGGAAAAGAGAGTGATGCAAGGCTATATACTTGGGTGGAGGTCAAAGGAAAGGCAAGGGGTTCAGTGGCCAAAAAGCAAGCAAAAGGGGTTGATGGGCCATGCTACCATGACTCCGCAGTAACAGAGAGCACTTGGGAAAATCAGCAGGTCATGTTGAAAACAACACATTCTGAGAAATGATGACAGATCCATTTATTTGCAACTTGGATTTAACTCATAAAAATGAATAGGGGAGGCTGCTGAAAGAAGTCATCCTACAGGAAGAACCCTCCAAAACTGCAAACTCAGACTGGACTTATCAGAGTACATGCTCTTAGTTTAAAGATAAATTAAAACATCTAAAATCCAATTGTCAGTATATGCACTTTATGTCATGTAACCTCACTGTTCATGGCTGGGAAGTATATTTTTTCTTCAACAGAGTATGGATTAGCTTTGTTTAGAATAACTTGTTCGTGTCATAAAATAATCAGGCTCCTTTAAAAAATATTAGGCTGCAGAGTCATGCTAAGTCATTCACCCAGGGACAGCCGGAATTACCTAATTAGAAGCAGATGGTGCAAGGGTGGTGCCCAGTGCTTTTTAGCCGCACACCCTTCCGAATTCATGTGGAGAAGGATGGTTCATAAAAATTGGGACAATCCTATATGTCAGGAAAACAAAATAGTTGGGAGTAGAAAATAATTATTTTTTAAATAATTCTCCCTGCAGCCTATATGGAGAGAGAAAAATGAAAGCCATGACCCCTTCCTTCTTAACTGCAGTAACTTGTTTAAAATGCATTGCTTCTGTGAAATTTCTTCCCTGACTCCAGCCTGCCCTCCTGCCAATCACTCCATCTCCCCAGTCTTGCAAAGGTTGGGTTTGGTGACTCTTCTCTGCTGCTGTAATGCCCTATATTTAATACTCTCAGTGTTTAACACTTTAAATTGTGGTTGTGTTTTTGTCTCCTCAGCAATTGAACTTATCTGATATGACAATTTATAAGAAACATAATTTAGTAATTGTTGGATGAATAGTTCAGAATTTGCTTCTCCTTTGTGTTAGTCACTCGGACTCTTTGAGACCCCCAGGATGCATGAAGTCCTCTGTTCATGGAATTTTCCAGGCAAGAATACTGGAATGGGTTGTCATTTTCTCCTCCAGGAGATCTTTGTGACCCAGGAATTGAACCCAGTTCTCCTGTGTCTCTTGTATTACAGGCAGATTCTTCCACCACTGCTTTTCCTAGTAGAAAACTAAATGTAACCCTCAGGAAGGCAGAGACTGTTTGTTTACCATCTAGCCCTGTGCCTCTTCTGATCCTGCATATAATAGGCCCTTGAAAAAAATCTGATGGGTAGAAGAATGAGTGAATGAATGAATGACCTGAATGAGCTATCTGGGGATAGGGACTGGATCTTATTTCTCTCTGTTCCCAGCACTTAATGGTCTTCAATGTCCGGTACTAAGAAGGTACTGTTTTCAAGGGCAAAGCAGTTAACATAAAGGTGAGGGATTGCTCCATCTGCTTGATTATAAAACAGTTTTACTGGATAATGCAGTTTTACTTGGAGAAATCATGACAAGGGCTTTGAAATAATAACTTGAATATATCTGAGTCTCTTTCATAGCTTCTGTTTTTTCCCCACATTCTCTGTCAATTTTGTGTTTATTCTCTATTTTAAAAAGTCTTATTGTGTTAGCATGTATGCCTAAACTATCTTTTTAAAATACACACACAGACACACACATGGGCTTCCCTGGTAGCTCAGCTGGTAAAGAATCTGCTTGCAGTGTAGGAGACCCTGGTTGAATTCCTGAGTTGGAAAGTCCCCTGGAGAAGGGAAAGGCTACCCATTCCAGTATTCTGGCCTGGAAAATTCCATGGACTATATAGTCCATGGAGTCACAAAGAGTCGGACACGACTGAGCGACTTTCTCTTTCACTCATGTATATATATAAACAGTGGAAACAGTGGCAGACTTCATTTTTTTGGGCTCCAAAATTACTGCAGATGGTGACTGTAGCCATAAAATTAAAAGACACTTACTCCTTAGAAGAAAAGTTATGACCAACCTAGACAGCACATTAAAAAGCAGAGACATTACCTTGCCAACACAGGTACATCTAGTTAAGGCTATGGTTTTTCCAGGAGTCATGTATGGATGTGAGGAAAGGAAAGGAAAGTGAAGTCACTCATTCATGTCCAACTCTTTGCGACCCCATGGACCATAACCTACCAGGCTCCTCTGTCCATGTGATTTTCCAGGCAAGAGTATTGAAATGGGTTGCCATTTCCTTCTCCAGGGGATCTTCCCGACCCGGGGATTGAACCCGAGTCTCCTGCATTGCAGGCAGACGGTTTACCATCTGAGTCACCAGGGAAGCCAATGGATGTGAGAGTTGGACTATAAAGAAAGCTGAGCACTGAAGAATTGATGCTTTTGAACTGTGGTGTTGGAGAAGACTCTTGAGAGTCCCTTGGACTGCAAGGAGATCCAGCCAGTCCATCCTAAAGGAAATCAGTCCTGAATATTCATTGGAAGGATTGATGCTGAAGCTGAAACTCCAATACTTTGGCCATCTGATGCAAAGCACTGACTCATTGGAAAAGACCCTGATATTGGGAAAGATTGAAAGGAGGAGGAGAAGGGGACAACAGAGGATGAGATGGTTGGATGTCATCACCGACTCAATGGAGATGAATTTGAGTAAACTCCAGGAGTTAGTGATGGACAGGGAGGCCTGGCGTGGTGCAGCCCATGGGGTCGCAAAGAGTAGCACACAACTGAGCAACTGAACTGAACTGACTGATACTTTATTAGCCTGTTTTACAGTTTACAAATGATACTCTATTGTATGTGGTGTTCTGGGCCTTGTTTTTGTATCCAGTATTATTCTTCTATAATTCATCTATGTTATTACATATAGTAATAGTTCTTTCAGAGGCTTCCCAGGTTGGTCAGTGGTAGAGAATCCACCTGAGATGCAGGAGACATAGGTTCGATCCCTCTCGGGAAGATCTGAAGAAGGAAATGGCAGCCCACTTCAGTATTCTTGCATGGGAAATCTCATGGACAGAGGAGCCTGGAGGGCTATAGTCTGTGGGGTCTAAAAGTGTCAAAAATGATTGAGAGACAGAGCACACATAGTTCTTCCATTTTCACTGTTATGTGATGTTCAAATATGTGACTACACTGTAATTTTATATCTATTTTTCTTTTGGACACTAGATTGTTTTCAGTTTTCTAATATCATAAAGAGTGCTTCTATAAACACTTTTTCAGTCACCTGGTATTTAAGAGCAGGAGATACATCTAAGAGTAGAATCCTTGGGTTGTGGAGTATGCAGTGCTCAACTTTGGAAGATGATGCTGAACAAGTTACTGACTTACAATCCCCAGAGCATTTTATATGGCTACTCTCCAACACTTGGTATGATCACACTTGCTAATCTGTACACATTTATTGGATACGTGTGTGCATGTGCACTTAATTGCTCAGTTGTGTCTGACTCTTTGTGACCGCATAGACTGTAGCCCACTAGGCTCCTCCGTTCATGGGAATTCTTCAGGCAAGAATACCGGAGTGGGTTGCCAAGTCCTCCTCCAGGGGATCTTCCAACCCAGGGATCGAACCCAGGTCTCTCACATTGCAGGCAGATTCTTTACTATCTTAGCCACCAAAGATTTCTGATTCTGGTGTCAATAGTTATTTCCCTGATCCCTAATGAGGTTAAGCACCTTTATATATTTAGCCATTTCTTATCTGTGAAACATATGTTCATATCAGTTTTTCTTTTAACTTTCTAGTTCTTTATTTTTATTATTAATTTATAGGAGTTCTCTATGGGTTTTGGATTCCAGTTCTTTGTTGAGAAAAGAGTATGTGTTGCAAATATTTTCTTTCAGTTTGTGACTTTTTTTTGTTATTCTGTGATATCTTTTGATAAACATGTGTTCATTGTTTTAATGTAGTTAATTTTATTATATTACTTTTAAGATTAGTGAATTTGTATTGTATATTAAAAGGCTGTCTTAACTAAATCATAAAAATATTATCCTATATTTTCAACCAAATGCTTTGCTTTTTACATTAAATTTTTCACCTACCTAGAGTTGTTTTTCATTTTTTTTCTTTGTGGATAATGATTTGTGATAGATTTATTGGAAAGCCCCACCTTTCTCTGTTGACCTGCTGTACATGTGTCGCTCATATATCAATGTTGCATAAATATTGAGGTCCCATCTTTCTATTCTTTATTGTCAGATTTGTCTCTCTTTGCCTATGTGTCCTACTTCACAGTTTTATAGAAATATTTCTAGATATCTAATGCAGAAATTTGCTTACTTTCTACTTTTGTTTCAGAACATCTTGGTTATTCTACCACATAAACCTTAGACTTAGCTTGTCAAATTTCACTTGACTTCAGTCTATATTTGGCAAGAAGTAATATTTTTATAGTTTTAAATCTTCTTATCCCCAAACTGGTGTTTCTCCAACATCTTTAAAATATGTTTTTAATAGATTTCTATCATTTTCTCCACACAGGTCTTACATATCTTGTATTAGGTCATTCTCAGGTGTCGTATGATTTTCATCGCTGTTATGAAAACTGTCGCCTTTTCAAATTATACTTCCTAACTCTTGAGAATATGTACAAATAAAATTGATTTTTTTGTTTATTGATTTCCTTCTTAGCTCTCTTCCTAAGTTCTCAAGATTTCTAATAATTTGTTTTGGTTCTTTGAGATATTGAAAGATTACAATTACATCATTTAAAAGTCATGATAGGTTTTTTTTCTTGTTAATCAGTATGCATTTCTTTGAATTTTGTTTTTTTATCATGTGCTGGTAGGACTTCCAGGAAAATGTTGAATAAAAGCTGTGATGTAGGAAAAAGGAAATTTTCCCAATGCTTTCTCACACTGAATCATCTCTTGTTTTGGGGAGACACATTTTCTAAGATGAAGGAGTCATTTTCCATTCTTGTTTGGTAAGAGGCATTATAACGAATATGGGTTTTTATGAATAACTTTTATAAGTTTTCTTCATGAAGTAATATGTTAATTGTTCAGTCATATCTGACTCTTTGCAACCCTGTTGATTGTAGCCTGCCAGATTCCCCTGTCCATGGAATTCTCAAGGCAAGACTACTGGAATGGGTAGCCATTCGCTTCTCCAGGGGATCTTTCTGACCCAGGGATCGAACCTGGGTCTCCTGCATTGCAAGCAAATATTTTACCATATGAGGCACCAGGCAAGCTCAAAGAAGATATGATATGATATATCTTCTACGTAGAAGATATATCTTCATAGAAGATATAATATATTGTATTTCAATTTTTTATTTGATGAATGGCGTGCATTGATTTCTGATACAAACTATTTTGCAAGTTTGCAATAAGGCTCAGCTTGGTTACAGGTGATTGTGTATGCTGCTGAATTCAGTTTGGTAGTTTGGTAGTTTTGTTGTTGTTGTTATTTTTTCCAGAAGTTTAAATCTCTTTGTGAGTGAGAAAAAAATCATAGCTGTCTTGTCTATTGTATTTGCTGTGCTTTGGGTACCAGGGAAATTCTGGACTCATAGAATGAGTTGGAAAATAGTTCCTATTTTCCTATATTCTAAAGGAACTGTGATACAGTACAGGGACCTGCTTCTTAGAAGTCAGTTAAATCATCTGAATTTGGTACTTTTCTTTGCAGGAGGAATTTCAGCTCGATTCAGTTACTTTAATATGTGCTGAACTTTATCGACTCTAGATTCATTTCTTGAATCCATTTGGTAAGGTATTAATTTTTAGGAATTAATTTCTTTTATCTAAAATTTTGAATTTATCAGCTTTTCAGTGTTGATTTTGTCTTCTTGTTTTTAAAATCCCTATTATTTTGTATATATCCATGTTTTCACTTCTAAAAATTGTGTGAGAGTTTTCTTTCCTTAGTATCAGAAGTCTACTTTATTATTTCAAGTAACGATATTTTAGTTTATCCTATTGTTTTTTTCTTAATTGGACAGTTGCATCACTACTTTTCGACTTTATTTCTGAAATAAGCGTTTTAAGGCTATAACTATCCCTCAAAATGCCCATTTTATTGCATCTCATGTTTTGATATTTACATTTTTTTTCATTTCTAAATATTTAATTTCTTCATGAATTCTGTTTTGAATGAATTATTTTTAAATGCACGTCAAAAATTACAGATACCTGGGATTTTTAAAATATCTTTTATTTCCTGAGTTTTAATTTAATAGAATTGGAATTGAGGTCACAGAATGCATTTCATTTGATATTAATGCCTTGAAACATTTTGAATCTTGTTTTACAGGCCATTGGTGTGCCCCATATTCCATTCTATTCCTATTTGAAGGAGTTATAAGATGGGAGACAGGCCCACCTTCCACTCTAGAAACACAAAGGGTCTGTATTAACTTTTTAGTCTGTAGATATGGATACATGTTTTTGGCTTAACTAGGAAGATTCTCTTGCCTGTGGCTTTGAATAAGACAGGAGTAAGATCAGTTAGAGACTTTTCCTAGCCAACATGAGTTGTTAAGAGGTCTTTGGTGTGGCATTAAGAATCTAGTAGCAATAGAATCTGGGGAAGGCAATGGCAACCCAGTCCAGTACTCTTGCCTGGAAATCCCATGAACGGAGGAGCATGGTAGACCGAAGTCCATGAGGTTGCTAAGAGTCAGACACGAGTGAGCGACTTCACTGTCACTTTTCACTTTCCTGCATTGGAGAAGGAAATGGCAACCCACTCCAGCATTCTTGCCTGGAGAATCCCAGGGACAGGGGAGCCTGGTGGGCTGCCGTCTATGGGGTTGCAGAGAGTCAGACATGACTGAAGTGACTTAGCAGCAGCAGCAGCAATAGAATCAGTTTCTGTGTCCTAAACAGACTATGATGTATAAACATCTTCCCTTGGTTTTCTGCCAGAGCCTTGCTTTCTACTATTTCAGTTGGTTTTCTAAGTTACTGGTATCTTGCTGAATAAATTTCTTTTCTGTTTAATTTAGCCAAAGTCAGTTTCTACTTACTTAAAACTGAAAACCCTGACAAATGTAAAAAGGTAATACTTCTGAGGGAATGACAGTATATTAATTTCTATTTTTAGTTTACTTAGTCTTAGAACTCTTTCTTCAGTAGGCATTATTTATTTTCCTCATTTAACAGATAAAGAAGCTGGGGCTTCAGGAGTTTAAATGTTATGCCCTAAAGCCACAGAGCTTGTTAATGATGGAACCAGGATGCAAGCCAGCTTCTTGATCAGCTCCTCTTAACCATTATATGTAATCAGCTGATAATTTTCAAGCCTTTTCACCCTGACTGTAATAGCCTATAAGCTGAAAGAATCAATACAGATTGCCAAAGAATAGGTAAAGGTACTGGGAGGTCAGAGACTAGATTCTGCAAATATTCATACGTTCTAAAATTTTAATTGGGGAAAAGTACTTCTCCTAGGCTTTTAAGAAATACATGGTATTTCTTTAAAAAAAAAAAAAACAAAACACCACTTTTTAAAAACTGGTTTTCTCCTAGCCACCTAGCCTACCCCCGCCCCAACTCTGCAGATTTGCCACACGTGCCTTGGCAACATAAACAAGCATCACACACAGGCACCAATGACAACATCCTTCATCATCTCCCTGGCCTAACAGAGGGGTCCTTTTAGGTCATGGACCACTTTCCTTCCTGTAGGTTTACTGAGACTTTGTGTGTTCATGCTCATTAAGTAACTTCTAGCAATCTTGGCTAAATAACTTGGCAAAAGACTGAACTCATAGTCAGTCAGTATTGCTTCATAACACACACATGCAGACCTCATGATATATGTGACAGTTGACTCACTTAAATCACCCAATTAATTTTTTGTAGTCTTGTGTAAATATAATAAAGTAGCTATAGAAATGAAAGATGTTTTCAAGTTTAATCTGACTCCCCTGAACTCATGGAGTCAGAGTTAACTTATATTTCAGTTTAGGTGATTTTACAGAAAGTTACTTTAAAGACAAAATATTCTTAGAAGATTGAAGTTGTTTCTGCCTCCATTTTTCTTAATTGCTTTCATGAAAAGCCTACTGATTTTATAATCTATTAATTTGCAGTGGAAAAAAAAAAAACTGTACTCTTGTTGATGTAAAAAGTTTACTCTACCAATAATGCATATATATATAATAGATGTATATTAACCTCATCTTTAATATGTTTGTTGCCGAATTACACATTACTGGCATTTGTAGTTATTTCTTGGCTTTTCCCACAGTAGAATACTTCAGGGCTTTAAGTGGTCCATTCAAATTTAAGTGAAGTAAAGCAGTGAGGATATTTTGACAAGAAGCAATTTAGGTAAGTGTTAGTTATTCGTATTCTTCTGTCTTGCTATCAATAGAGACATTGACCAAGCTATAGCAATGTAAGCTCTATCAGAAGAGCAACAAGGGTCCCACAAGTGGTAGCCAGGTGCCAAAATCAAATTAAACTCTTATGTTTCAACAGGGATTCATTTTTTGAGAGTACAATGACAATAGAAAGTCAAGGGAGAAGTGCTAATTTCAGCTGCCCTGTACCAGTTGAAATATCTTGGTAAAAATACTCGTGTTTGCCACATGACATAAAGAGCCATGAAAATTTGGCAAATGAAGTATAAATCTGTATAAACAAAGTGAGAAATATCACAGGAGTGATCTAGGGAAATGCATTTTGAGATGAAAACCAAGAATTCCTCATTCTGACTGTTATTCCCTCAGACAGAAGAGATTGCTCCCTGGATTTGTCTATAGATAAGCTATAGATAAGTATATAAAAGAGGGAGCTGCAAGAATTTATTTATTTTTCCTTAAAAATGGCCTCTGAAGGCAATCTGATTTCTTGTTCATTGTTGCACTCTGGCTTAGACTCTGTGTTTTGAGGACAAATTAAATAATAGATTGGTTGTTCTCTGGCTCATGCCAGCAACCAAATTTGATCGAGTGAGGGAAGAGTAGCAAAGATTGCTGATGTATTTATATGCAACTAACTGAATAAAAAAGGAAAGGTGAAGTTATCCACTGATTTTTTTTTATCAAGTTCCAGCTTGATATGTTGACCTGATACATTACATGATACATTCATAACTAAAGTCTCTGCTCTAGCAAGGGATGGACCTACCTCTCCAAGTTCCATGTTTTTCCATCATATGCCGCTGATAATCCACCTGAGTTGGGGAATGTTGATTATCAAAAGATGCCTCTTCTTTCAGATTAAAAATTTTTTTTCTCATTCAAAAACCAACCTTTGGGACTTCCCTGTTGGTCCGGTGGTTAAGACTTCATCTTCCAACACAGGGTATGCGGTTTCGATCTCTGGTTGGGGAGCTAAGATTCTACCTGCCTTGTTGCCAAAAAACAAAACACAGAGCAGAAGCAATACTGTAAGAAATTCAATAAAGACTTTAAAAAATGGTCCATATCAAAAAATATCTGAAAAAACCTACCATTTATTTAAAAGTACTATTTTCTATTTAATGCTAAATAAAATGATGAGCTCTTAGCTAATCAGGGATTTAAACATTACTTTATTTCTACATTTTCTCCCTCCATCTGCTGCTATTTATTATTATTTAAGTTTTAATGTTTTGACAGAAAGCTAATATTTCAATAGCATTTCCCCTAATACTTAATAATAACTCATAGCTGAGAGATGTATTAAGGCATGGGAATGCCTATTTTCCTCAACCATCATCACTTTACATAAAAACTTAAGAATATTTAACACTTAGTATTCATTTTAATCCTTATTCCGACTCACAGATGGCATGGAACAGTTTCTCTGAGTATTCACAGCAGTAACACTTGCTTTCTGTAGATTCTCCTTCCTGGGGTTACACTGAGATCATTGTCCTAGAATATTCTCTTCTGTATTCTGAGAAGTTACTAGCAATGGCTTAGATAATAAGACTTTTTTGAGGTTATTTGTGTTTCTCACCATGTATGAGATGAAGATGAAAAGTTCTTTGAAGAAATTATTGCAAAAAAGACCACTTTTTCTCCATTATTTTTTAACTAAGGATTTCTAATCAGTTAAATTCATAAACCCGTCCTTTTGGATCAGATAATGAACATATGTGTGTGTGTGTGTATTTTATATATAAATATATTGAATATAAAATGAAATAAACATATTGAAATATACATTAAAATTTTAATACAAATATGTATGTGTATATCTAGTAAATAGTCTTAATAAATTTTGTTCACATGCTTCTTTTTGTTTTTCAAAAGTGTATATTATAGTACTCCTTTATTAACTCTCAGATTAAACCTTTTTATGTGTTAAGCAATTTTCCGGGCCCTGGAGATTAAAGCCCCAGAAAAAGAAAAAGGATCCAAAAACCCAAATCTGTCATTCTGGATTGTATATTCTATGGGAAGAGGGCAAACAATAATCAAATAACCAAGTATATGGATACTGTGTCAGATGCTAGCAAGTGCTGTGAAAGGAAAAAATAGAATTGGGGAATGGGTGTGTGTGTTGATTTCTACTTTATGTTGGACTGCCATGGAAAGGAACTTCTGATCAGAGGACTAAGGAAAGTTAGGGAGTGGATGGCCCATTCAGTCCAAAGTAATGGGACTGAAGGAGTGAAGTCTCTGAGATAGGATTTACATAGCATATTGAGGAAACATAAGCAGGCTAATACAGCTACAGTGACATGAGCTAGGATAGTAGTAAGAGGGGCTAGATTTTCAGGCCTTTTCAAATTCGCAGGGAGGGCTAGGTTCTATGTTTGATGTGATAGGAAACCAGTGAGAGAGACATGATCTGATTTAAATTTTAAGACAGGCATGCTGGCTGGCTGCAGTGGAGAGTAAAGTAGTGAAATTGTTAATTCATTTTGAGAGACTACGTGCTGTGTGCTAAGTCACTTCAGTTGTGTTCCACTCTTTGCGACGCTAAGGACCGTGTCCCACCAGGCTCCTCTGTCCATGGGATTCTCCAGGCAAGAATACTGAAGTGGGTTGCCATGCTGTCCTCCAGGGGATCTTCCTGGCCCTGGGACTGAACCTTTGTTTCTTACATCTCCTGCTTTGGCAGGTGGGTTCTTTATGACTAGGGCAACCTGCGAAGCCCCTTGAGAGACTGTGGGTCATAAAAATGCTCTTTGTGAGTGAAGTAAGTCAGAAAGGGACAAAACAAATATCATATATAAATGAATATATACGGAATCTGGAAAAATAGTACTGGTGAACCTATTTGTAGGGAAGGGATGAAGATACAGACATAGAGAACAGAGTTGTGGACACAGCAGGGGAAAGAGAGGGTTGGATGAATTGAGAAAGTGACACTGACATATATACACTAAGTAAATAAGTGTTAGTCACTTAGTCAAGTCCAACTCTTTTGCTATTCCATTAACTGTAGCCCACCAGGCTCCTTTGTCCAGGGGATTCTCCAGGCAAGAATATTGGAGTGGGTAGCCATTCCTTTCTCCAGGGGAATCCTCTCCAGCCAGGGATTGAAACTGGGTCTTCTACATTGCAGACAGATTCTTTACTGTCTGAACCGCCAGGGGAGCCTGTATATACACTGCTGCTGCTGCTAAGTCGCTTCAGTCATGTCTGACTCGGTGCGACCCCATAGACAGCAGCCCACCAGGCTCCCCCATCCCTGGGATTCTCCAAGCAAGAACACTGGAGTGGGTTGCCATTTCCTTCTCCAATGCATGAAAGTGAAAAGTAAAAAGTAAAAGTGAAGTTGCTACCATCTGTAAAATAGCTAGGGGAAATCTGCTGTATAACACAGGGAGCTAAGTTCTGTGCTCTGTGATGACCTAAAGGAGTGGGATGAGGGGGGAGTGGGAGGCTCTCAAGAGCGAGGGGATATATGCATAATTGTGGCTGATTTACACTGTTATGCAGCATAGACTAACACAACACTGTAAAGCATTTATCCTCCAATTAAAAAAAATACTATTTGTGGTCTGCACCTCTTTAGTGCATACGAAAGTAAAGAGAAGTCGCTCAGTCGTGTCCGACTCTTTGCGACCCCATGGACTGTAGCCCACCAGGCTCCTCGGTTCATGGGATTTTCCAGGTATGAATACTGAGTGGGTTGCCATTTCCTTCGTCAAGGGATCTTCCCGACCCAGAGATCGAACCCGGGTCTCCCGCATTGTAGGCAGATGCTTTACCGTCCAAGCTACCAGGGAAGCCATATGAAGAGTTAAAGTTAAAAAGTTAAGTCGCTCAGTCGTGTCCGACTCTTTGCCACGCCGTGGACTGTAGCCCACCAGGCTCCTCCATCCATGGGATTCTCCAGGCAAGAATACTGGAGTGAGTTGCCATTTCCTTCTCCAGAGGATGTTCCTGACCCAGGGATCGAACCTAGATCTCCCGCATTAGAGGTAGACGCTTTAACCTCTGAGCCACGAGGGAAGCCTAAAGAAGCAACACCGAAAGTTTTGGACATAATATTGAAGTGTTTTCTTTTTTTCCTTATTTAGATACCTCTTGCAGATTTTTCACTATGTATGTGAAAAATCATTTTGAACTATCAGTTATTGGTTCAAAAGTGAGGCATGAATGTGGACTTAGTCACTTGGACAGCAAGAAGATCAAACCAGTCAATCCTAAAGGAAGTCAACCGTGAATATTCTTTAGAAGGACTAGTGCGAAAGCTAAAGTTCCAAACTTCGGCCGCCTGCTGGAAAGAGTCAACTCTTTGGAAAAGACGCTGATGCTGGGAAAGACTGAAGGAAAGAGGAGAAGGGGCGACAGAGGATGAGATGGTTGGATCGCATCACCGACTCAATGGACGTGAGTTTGAGCAAACTCATGGAGATAGTGAAGGACAGGGAGGCCTGGCATGCTGTAGTTCATGGGGTCACAGAGTCAGACATGACTTAGTGACTGAACAACCACAGCAAGAAGACTGAGCAAAATCTATATTATCTCTGTATATTTTGCTACTGTAGCAAGTTATAAGCTCTAGAAAATGCACTTGAAAATATAAAATCAGAGAGTGAAATAGTTTTCCAAGCCATTCTTCCCATTTAACACTCAAAATTTCTACTAAGCACAAATGGAATTTATTTTTGCATGAATTTGTTTTTGTGATCACTCTTCATCTGTAAACATGGAGCAGCACTATAGTATCATGTAAACTAATTAAGAAAACACATAGCCAAACACATAGAAAAGGAAACCCCTAACTCTAAATATGAGAAATTAATATAACTCAAATCCAAAATGAACCTTGGAGTGATGCCCAAAGGACTATCAGGTACAGCCTTGAGTCTCTTTAGGATAGGTCATTAGAAGAGAAATCCCCATAGAGAGACACAGGCAAGTACAAAGATGTGTTGCTGAATTGCCAGGTCCTAGACAGAATTATAGGTAATATCATGAGAGAAAAATCGAGGACCCAAGTCTCCATCAAAAGCTACTGTGTGGTCAAAACTTATAGTAACTACATGAAGCAGAAATAACAAGTTTTGAAATTAAATAGAAATTAAATTAAATTTGTCAGTGACCAAAAGAATCCTCTGGGACTGATGCTTAAGGAAACAAGAAAGAAAAAAAAAAATTATTCTAAGGATAATTCTGTACCCCGGGAGGCATGGGGCACACAAAAGAAAAAATAAATTACTCACTGAGGATAATCTATTTATGTGTACCTTGTTTGTATATATTATATATATACCTATATATCTGTATTTATATTATATATACATATTTGTATTATATATTATCTATGTAAGTTATTTTTCACAAAGACACACTCTTTACTGTGAGTTAACAGAGGCAAGAAGCAATCTCCCACTGAAGATGATATTTAAAATATGTTTATATATATGTACATTTTGGGGTAAAAAGAATTTTAAGGGAGAGTTAACCAAGACAAACATAACTATAACATACAAAGAATTGATGCTTTTGAACTGTGGTGTTAGAGAAGACTCTTGAGAGTCCCTTGGACTGCAAGGAAATCCAACCAGTCCATCATAAAGGAGATCAGTCCTGGGTTCATTGGAAGGACTGATATTGAAGCTGAAACTCCAATACTTTGGCCACCTGATACGAAGAGCTGACTCATTTGAAAAGACCCTGATGCTGAGAAAGATTGAGGGCATGAGGAGAAGAGGATGACAGAGGATGAGATGGTTGGATGGCATCACCTACGCAATGGACATGGGTGTGGGTGGACTCTGGGAGTTGGTGATGGACAGGGAGGCCTGGTATGCTGCGGTTCATGGGGTTGCAAAGAGTCGGACACGACTGAGCAACTGAACTGAACTGAACTAAGAAACAGTGATAATAATTAATAAGTATGTTTATAGTTCTTCAGCTAAATATAAAATTATTTAATAGTTGAAGAAATAGTAATCTAATGTAATGATAAGTTGTAAATATTAATAAAGTATTTTGAGAAAGAACAAAATGAACTACTAGAAATAAAAGTATAGCCATTGCAAAAACAAAACCCTCCATAGATGTGTAAAGTTGAATATAAATGAAGAAAGAATTAATAGAATTGATGAAGGACAATATTCAAGAAATATAGACAAAGAATTTAGAATTGAAGGAAGACTTGACTTTTGAGATTGCAGAAGCAAATTATTTAATGAGTAGGACAAGTGAAACAAATCTACATAAAGCCATCAGATCAGATCAGATCAGTCGCTCAGTCGTGTCCGACTCTTTGTGACCCCATGAATCGCAGCACGCCAGGCCTCCCTGTCCATCACCAACTCCCGGAGTTCACTTAAACTCACATCCATTGAGTCGGTGATGCCATCCAGCCATCTTATCCTCTGTTGTCCCCTTCTCCTCCTTCCCCCAATCCCTCCCAGTATCAGAGTCTTTTCCAATGAGGCAACTCTTCCCATGAGGTGGCCAAAGTACTGGAGTTTCAGCTTTAGCATCATTCCTTCCAAAGAACATCCAGGGCTGATCTCCTTCAGAATGGACTGGTTGGATCTCCTTGCAGTCCAAGGGACTCTCAAGAGTCTTCTTCAACAACACAGTTCAAAAGCGTCAAATCTTTGGCGCTCAGCCTTCTTCACAGTCCAACTCTCACATCCATACATGACCACTGGAAAAACCATAGCCTTGGCTACACGGACCATTGTTGGCAAAGTAATGTCTCTGCTTTTTAATATGCTATCTACAGCTCTACATCAAATTAAACAATTATTTAAGAATGAAAGGTGAAAAAAGGCCTAAAAAATTCTCAAAGAATGAGAAGGCTTGCATTCATAAACTTCATTGAAATATCTTATGTATTTGGATCAGCAAGATTAAACCCAAAGAGAAAGGATGTAATACAAAAGCAGTGGCTGCGTTTGAAATTTGTAAACAAGTCAGTGAATATAAATATGCTTGACAGTAAAACACTTAGAATTATAGTGTTTATTTGAGAGGATTTAAAAAACAGGTTAGAAAAGCAATAGAGAAAATCTAACACCTTTTAGTGATAAAAAAAAAAAAAAAAAAGAAAACTGGTCAAAAAACAAAGGACCAGAAATGAATTTCCTCAACCTAATAAAGGTATCAACCATAAAACCCACAACTGACATTACTGTTAGTGTTGAGACTTTGAAAACTTTCTCCAGAGATTAGGAATAAGACAGGAATGTCCACTCTCACCACTTTTATTCTGCACTGTATTGAAGTTTCTACCCATGTAAATCAGGAAAGAAAAGGACATATGGGGCATCCAGATGGGAAAGGAAGAAGAAAAAAATGTTTGTATTTGCAGATGACATTTTCTTGTATATAAAAAACACCTCCAAGTCTAGAAAATATACTTTTAGCACTAATAAAGAAGTTCAGTGAGGCTGTCTGATACAAACGTGGGTGTGTCTGCATGCTTAGTTGTGTCCAACTCTTTGTGACCCCATGGACTGTTGCCCACTGGGCTTCTCTGCCTATGGGATTTCCCAGGCAAGAATACTGGAGTGGGATGTCATTTCCTCCTCCAAGGGATCTTCCTGACCCAGGAATTGAACCCACATCTCTTGCATTGGCAAGAGAGTTCTTTACCACTTGAGCTACCTGGGAAGCCCATCAGATACAAGATCAGAATGCAAAAATCAATTATATTTCTATACAGTAGCAATGAAGAAACCAAAAATGAAATTAATAAAAAAAGTCTCATTTGCAATAGAATCAAAAACCATGAAATAGGAATGAAATTAACAAAAGAACTATAAAACACATTTGCAAAACCATTCAACATCGCTAAAGTAGGAAACAAGTAAATGGTAAGGCATCCCATGTTGTCATCTCATCCCCAAAGGACATGTAACTAGAATTTACAGAGTTCTTACAACTCAATTATAGAAAGAAAAATAGCCCAATTAAAAATGGGCAAAGGATCTGAAGAGAGATTTCTTTGAAGAAGATATACAAGTGATTAATACATGAAAAGATGCTCAAAATCATAGTTATTTGGGAAATGCAAATCAAACTCAAAAATGAAAGGCTACTTCACACCCATATGAAGGTTGCAATCAAAAAGACAATTAATTTAAGTGTTAGAGAGGATGTGGTAAGAATGAAAACTGTTGGCAGGAATGTAAAATGGCTTTTCTATTTTGAAAATTGTCTCAGTTCCTTATAAAGCTAACCATACAGGTATATGTGACCAAGTAATTCCACTCCTATCTAGATTTATACCTAAAAGAAATGAAAATCTCTGTCAGTGCAAAAATATGTACACAAACATTCATAATAGCATTTTTTTCATGCTAACCAAAAGAGAAATGACCTAAGTGTCCATCAACTGGTGAATGATAAAGAAAATAGGGTATATCCATACAATGGAATATTATTCAGCAAAATAAGATAAATGAAATTCTAATACATGCTACAACCTGAAAAAATCTTGAAAAGTCATGTTAAAGTGAAAGATGCAAATGATAACATATTGTAGGATTTCATTTATATGAAATGTACAGAGTAGGCAAATCTATAGAAATAGAAATTAGATTAGTGGTTTCCTAGGGCTGAGGGTCCCATCACTTCATGGCAAATAGATGGGGAAACAATGGAAACAGTGACAGACTTTATTTTCCTGGGCTTCAAAATCATTGCAGATGGTGACTGCAGCCATGAAATTAAAAGAAAAAGCTTGATCCTTGGATGAAAAGCTATGACCAAACTAGACAGCATATTAAAAAAGCAGAGACATTACTTTGCCTACAAAGGTCCTTCTAGTCAAAGCTATGGTTTTTCCAGTAGTCATGTATGAATGTGAGAGTTGGATTATAAAGAAAGCTGAGTGGCGAAGAATTGATACTTTTAAACTGTGGTGTTGGAGAAGAGTCTTGAGAGTCCCTGAGACAGCAAGGAGATCAAACCAGTCAATCCTAAAGGAAATCAATCCTGAATATTCATTAGAAAGACTGATGCTGAAGCTGAAACTCCAGTACTTTGGCCACCTGATGTGAAGAGCTGACTCATTAGAAAAGACCCTCATGCTGGGAAAGATTGAAGGCAGGAGGAGAAGGGGATGACAGAGGATAAGATGGTTGGATGGCATCATTGACTCAATGGACATGAGTTTGTGCAAGCCCCGGGGGTTGTTGATGGACAGGGAAGCCTGGTGTGCTGTAGTCCACAGGGTCGCAGAGTCGGACACGACTGAACGACTGAACTGAACTGAGGGCTGAGGGTTGGGGCATGTGGATTCTGTCTAAGGAATAGAGAATATCTTTGGAAGATATTCCAAATGTATTCTAGAATGTATTGTGGTGATGGTTGCAGATCTCTGTAAGTATATAAATATATTATAAGCACTTTGAATTGTATCTGTTACATGGGCAATTGTATGATGTGTGAATCATATCAATAAATCTGTAAAAAAATTAGTGATGAAATTATAGATGTGAACATGGAATATTTAGGGGATAGATTTTATAAAAGGAATTTTGTTCCCTATAGGAACAGGAGAATTAATACTGATTAATTTTAGACTGTTAATTTAAGCATGTAAGTTAAACTTTTGAGAGCAAAAACTAAAGGATAGAAACAGAATATTAAACATAAACCAGTAACAAGAAAGAAAAAAGTAACTAGAACTGAATTAATAGAAGGAAGAAGAGGGGGAAAAAGTAAAGAAAAACATCATAAATCCAAATATATGAGTAATTCACAAAAATGTGTAAATCATCTTGTCTTCTAAAAAATAGAAATTCTGATATTAAATAAATAACAAAAAATATTTTCTAGGAAACTTTTCAAAGCATAATGGCCCAAAAAAGCTAAAGGTGAAAGCATGGGAAAAAGTCTGTTAGTTAAATGCTAATAAAAGAAAGCTTGTATAGTGATATTATTATCAAACAAGATTGATAGTTTTTAAGACTTATAGCTTTCTTACAAATGCTTTCATATGTGATAAAAGCAATGTTTCACTAAGAAAATAGAATAATTTAAAATGTCCACAACCTAGAAAATAGGCTCAAAATATAAATAAATAATAGTAAAGGCAATTAAATGGAGTGATATAGAAGATTTTAACTTAACTGTCTCAAAAACTGATAGATCAGGCAAATAAAAATTAGCAAAGTTGTAAGAGATTTGAACAATATACTTAACAAGTCCAATCTAATGTACATGTTTAGAACCACGTATAATGTGGCAATACACAGTTTTTAAAAGAATTCCCATGCTTTTACTTTTAAAATTTGTATTGGATTATAGTTTATTTCATACTGTTCATGGGGTATGAACTGGAAGAAACACAAGCTGGAATCAAGATTGCCGGGAGAAATATCAATAACCTCAGATATGCAGATGACACCACCCTTATGGCAGAAAGTGAAGAGGAACTCAAAAGCCTCTTGATGAAAGTGAAAGTAGAGAGTGAAAAAGTTGGCTTAAAGCTCAACATTCAGAAAATGAAGATCATGGCATCCGGTCCCATCACTTCATGGGAAATAGATGGGCAAACAGTGGAAACAGTGTCAGACTTTATTTTTGGGGGCTCGAAAATCACTGTAGATGGTGACTGCAGCCATGAAATTAAAAGACGCTTACTCCTTGGAAGGAAAGTTATGACCAACCTAGATAACATATTCAAAAGCAGAGACATTACTTTGCCAACAAAGGTCCGTCTAGTCAAGGCTATGTTTTTTCCTGTGGTCATGTATGGATGTGAGAGTTGGACTGTGAAGAAGGCTGAGTGTCGAAGAATTGATGCTTTTGAACTGTGGTGTTGGAGAAGACTCTTAAGAGTCCCTTGGACTGCAGGGAGATCCAACCAGTCCATTCTGAAGGAGATCAGCCCTGGGATTTCTTTGGAAGGAGTGATGCTAAAGCTGAAACTCTAGTACTTTGGCCACCTCATGCGAAGAGTTGACTCTGGAAAAGACTGATGCTGGGAGGGATTGGGGGCAAGAGGAGAAGGGGACAACAGAGGATGAGATGGCTGGATGGCATCACTGACTCGATGGACTGAGTCTGAGTGAACTCTGGGAGTTGGTGATGGACAGGGAGGCCTGTTGTGCTGCGATTCATGGGGTCGCAAAGAGTCAGACATGACTGAGCGACTGATCTGATCTGATAGTTTATTTATAATGATGTGTTAGTTTCAGGTGTATAACAAAGTAATTCAGTTGTACATATACATATATTTTTTCTCTTTCAGATGCTTTTCTCATACAGATTATCTCAGAATATTGAGTAAAGGTCCTTATGCTATACAGTAGGCCCTTGTTTTTTATCTATATTATATATAGTAGTGTTGTATGTTAATCCCAAACTCCTGATTTGTTTTTAAAATATATAGAACCTAAACCTCTATTGGAACACAAGGGAAGTCTCCAAAATACCAGTTATTGTCTAGGTAGATGATGTTCACTGATCACACTAAAATAGAAATCAATAAAAATATATAGCTTTATTTCCTTCCCGATGTTTAAAGATCAGAAGACATGAGTCTAAATAATTTATGGGTGAAATAAATCATAATGGCAATCACTCAGTATTTAACACTGAATGTCAATGAAAACACTACATACCAAAACTTATGAAAATACTGCTAATGCAATGTATTGATTTATATTCTTAGGTATTAATATTAGAAAGAAAAGTATACTGAGAAGAGGCTGATTAATTTTAAGTATCAGTTCAGTTTGGTCTCTCAGTCATGTCTGTCTCTTTGTGGCCCCACGGACTGCAGCATACCAGGCCTCCCTGTCCATCACCAACCCCTGGACCTTGCTCAAAATCATGTCCATTGAGTCAGTGATGCCATCCCACCATCTCATCCTCTGTTGTCTGCTTCTTCTCCTGCCCTCAGTCTTTCCCAGCATTAGGATCTTTGTCAGTGAGTCAATTCTTCACATCAGGTGGCCAAAGTATTGGAGTTTTAGCTTCAGCATGAGTCCTTCCAGTCAGTATTCAGGATTGATTTCTAAACAACAAAAATGTAAACAGTAAATTCTTATGAAGTAGAAGGAGGGTGAAATAACTTCATTTGATTAGATAACTGACATTGATAGATCCTCACATAATCTAAGAAATGATCTTAGCACAGGACATGCAAATAGACCGTGAGTATTCTCCACATCTACCTTTGTTTATTACATACAGGGAAAAATGAGATCACACTGTCTTGCTGATACTCACATGGCCAAAAAAGAGGAACCAAAAGACCAGATTATTACCCCAAATCAAGAAGGTAATGCCAGAAATAGATTAACCACTATCAATACCATTGAATTACCCCAGTCTCTAAATTAAACTGGTCTTAATATTGCTAAATTGATATTTAAAGTTCAGATTCTTTAATGCCTTATAATGAACAATATTTGAAACAGTATAAATAATTACGGAGAAAAACCAAACATCGTATTGTGGGGCACAAAACACAACATATCCTATAATGAACTTTAGCATTATAAAAATCTATGACAACTTTTACATAGAATATATAAAATAGTTTGAATAATTATAATGTTAACTTTGGTAATTGTAAAGAAATAATGGCTTGGTGAAATTATTGTATCTCTTTTACTTATTGTTCATCTACTTTTCAGTTTATCATACAAAACATGCTGATCAGTCATAAAACTGCCTTTAGCATCAGTACCAGTTCAGTCGCTCAGTAGTGTCCAACTCTTTGAGACCCTATGGACTGCAGCACGCCAGGCTTCCCTGTCCATCACCAACTCCTGGAGCTTGCTCAAACTCATGTGATACCATCCAACCATCTCATGCTCTGTCATCCCCTTCTCCTCCTGCCTTCAATCTTTCCCAGCATCGTGGTCTTTTCTAGTGAGTCAGCTCTTCGCATCGGGTGGCCAAAGTATTGTATTTTGAACTTCAGCATCAGTCCTCCAACTAATATTCAGGACTGATTTCCTTAATGATTGACCAGTTGGATCTCCTTGCAATCCAAGGGACTCTCAAGAGTCTTCTCCAACACTACAGTTCAAAAGCATCAATTCTTTGGTGCTTAATATAGTGTAATGCCTTAATATACAAAACTGCCTTTCAGTTCAGTTCAGTTCAGTCGCTCAGTCATGTCCAACTCTTTACGACCCCATGGACTGCAGCACTCCCTTAGTATAGTGTAATGTAGACTTTTTTTTTTTCCTCATTGAGCTGTGCTTTTTCATAAGCACAGTTTGTGATATGTGAATGAGAATTTACTATGCTATAAATAGTTTAGTTTTGCAAATGAAGAATTATTTTACCTGTAAGATAGCTGGTATGTTTTTTCATTATTTGGCTATTTCCTTATGTAACATTGTACTAAACTTCATGGGATTTACGTTCAGTAGACTTTTTTTTTTTTAATTGGGGAAACTTGCTTTACAGTGTTGTGTAGGTCTTTGCCATACAACACGTGGAACCAATCATAATTATATATATGTCCCTTCCCTCTGGAACCTCCCTCCCACCTCCCCCATCCCACCCCAGTTAGGTCTCACAGAGCACCTGGCTGAGCTCCCTGTGCTATGCAGCAGCTTCCCACTAGCTATCTATTTCTTGCTTCCCTGATAGCTCAGTTGGTAAAGAATCCACCTGCGATTCAGGAGATCCTAGTTTGATTCCTGGGTCAGGAAGATCCGCTGGAAAAGGGATAGGCTACCCACTCCAGTATTCTTGGACTTCCCTTGTGGCTCAGCTGATAAAGACTCTGCCCGCAATGTGGGGGACCTGGGTTTGATCCCTGGGTTGGGAAGATCCCTTGAAGAAGGGAAAGGCTACCCACTCCAGGATTCTGGCCTGGAGAATTCCATGGACTATATAATCCAAGGGGTTCCAAACAACACGACTGAGTGACTTTGACTTTCACTTTCAGTGTATGTGTGGGCTTTTCCCAGGTGGCTCAGTGGTAAAGAATCTACCTGCCAATGTAGGAGATGTGGGTTCAATCCCTGGGTCAGGAAGATGCCCTGGAGGAGGAAATGGCAACCCACTCCAGTATTACCTGAGAAATCCCATGGACAGAGGAGCCTGGTGGGCTATAGTCATGGGGTCCCAAAAGAGTCGGACACAACTTACTGACTAAACAACAACAGTCTATGTATGCCAAGGTTACTTTTTCAATTTATCCCACCCTGTCCTTCCACCACTGTGTCCACAAGTCCTTTTTCTACGTTTGTATCACCATTCCTTTCCTGCAAGTAGGTTCATCAGGACTCTAAGCTGAACCATTTAATTAAACAGTTCTGTAATTAAAAAAAAAAAATCTGTGAACCACTGTTTCTGATCTGTGAAACAGGGCTTATACCTCACAGGACTAATGAGAATTAAATTAGATAATACATGTGAAAGTCACTTTGAAACTGTCACGTGGTTTTTCACCATTATCTAGATACTTGATAGACTCAAGTGGTTTTCATTTGCATATTGGTTGAGTAAAATGACAGCATTTTATTGTCACAGTTCTACCAACCAAAAGGATGTGGAAACCCCCAGGCAGAAAATTAAACAGCCTGACCTGAATTTTTGACTGCCTATCTTCATTCTGTGATTCCCAAGATGACTTGAGGGAAAGTGCCAGAAACAGATTCATAAACTGCCCAGGAGAAATGCTATAAACACGAAATGCAACCACATTTATGCCAGAGCAGGTGATTAAAAAATTAGAGGCATTTGGGATGGAAAATTCTGCATATCCAGATGGCCTTCAGGCAAGGAGCTTCATGTGCAGAGTCGTAAGTGATTTGGGGGAATCTGTAGTTGAAGTGTGCGAGTCATCTTTGGAAACCCGGGGCTCTACCGGTGGCTGGTGCTGGATTGAACACTGCACCTCTCTGTAATAATGCTTGCAGCTCCATGATACCTTTCCTTAGAGCTCCCCAACAAACTTTGCAGACACAGCACTTCAGCTCTTAGAAGAGACGTGAAACCCCTTCTGGAGAGCGAAATCTTAGAATCTTGTGACAAAGTCAATGTTTGAAGGTTGCACAGTAGATTGGAATAGAACAAAGGCATCCTGATAGTCCTCCTTCCCTGAATCTGATGTATGGTGTGCTTTGTATTTCTGTTAAAACCAATCTCTGTTTAAATCTGGCTTGGAAATTAAACAAATATTTACAAAGCACTTACTGTGTAGGAGATACAGTATACAAGGCATGAAGATAATATGCAAGGAATGAAGAATATACAGAAATGAGTGCTGACTATTCCCTGCATAAATGGAATTTGTATTTAAGGGACAGAAAGGTGCCCATTCATAACTTGCAAAACATGGAAACATTGTAATTGTGGTATAAATAATGTTAAGTGAGCATAAAATACAGAGTCATTTTGGTAGAGTTGTTGTAGAAGCTTCATAGAGTGAATGACAATTGAATAATTAATTGGATGTTTACAGAAGTTGAAGGAGGAAGGAAGCAGTGAAGACAGAAGGAGTCGTTTAAGTAAATGTACATTTATGTGAAATGTACATGTATATGACAGATTTATAAATGAGCAAATCATCTGGGATTAGTCAGTAGTCCAATTGACTAGATTGTAAAGCATATGTGTATGGCTGTATAGAGAATATGAAGGCTAAGAGGCAAGAATAATTGTTGGCAGTCAGTAAGGTTGGAAGGGTAGGCAGGGGTCCGATTGTGAAGATCTTAAAACTGAAAATGGATTTGTTTTCTGTAGAAAATGGGGCAGGGATGGGGGACAAGATGATGAAGTGAACACGCTGATTCTGGTAGAAATGTGATTAGTGGATTAAAGAGGGAAGGACAGAAATAGAGCAGTTAAATGGCCAGTAAAATGAATTAGTTCACAGGCTTGGAGAATGATGAAGTCAGATATTTGACATGGGATATATCTTATCTCTGATTGAATCCTGAAGGTTAGGTAAGAGAGAGGTTGAAAATGACTCTAAGACCTTTAGCTAGTGACTATGTAGATGATGAAGCTATTAACTAAGAAAAGTGATGAAGCCATCCACAAACATGGACAGGCAGGTATAAGATGAGAAGGAAGATATTGACTTAGCTTTTGAAATTCTAAGTTTCATGTGCATCTTTAAAAAAGACCAGTATGAAGTCAGAAATTCATGTTGACTTTAGATAAAAAACATTCATGTCTTTCCCTAAGATTTGTGTGTCCTCGGGTAAAAGCAAACATGCAAGACCGCATAACATATGCTAAATATTTAAAAGCTAGAAATCAAGTCAGAATTGCTAAATGAAATGTAGTCTACCCTCCTACCATGACAAAATTCCCTTCATATCAACCTTGAAGGCCAGGTTTGAATTAGAATTCTGTACTAAAATGTTGGAGACTAGCTAAGAAAGAGCTTCCCCTTTTTCTTCCAACCCTGGAACAGGTCTCAAGTGCACTTCTGGGAAGCCCCAACTTGCAGGCTTAAGCCCTGTCTACATTCCTGTTGCCTGCAATTGCCCCTTCTCACCATCACCAACTCCTTGGCCACCTCCAGCATCTCAGAAAACATTTTACATTTTAGAAGTATTAATATAACTCAGATTCAAAAAGAAAAGACTCAGTGAGATTCAAGTAAGAACTCTGAGATCCTGGGTACCCGAGTGTGGTTTGGATGGAAGGATGTAGACTCCAGATGAGCACAGCCTGTTGGGCCTGCAGGCTGCTCAGCTCATGAAGGGCGGAGCAGGTGTCTACAGTTTGAATTTCAGGAGAGGGCTCTGCTTGCTCTAATATAAAGGCAGTGATGAAAAGGCATTCCTAGAAAAGCAGATTTGGGAGTCTAACATGTTCAAGGGAAGGAAATAGAATGTACAGAGAAAGGAGAGAGATGTAACAATAGAACTTATCAGATAAACAGTATAGAACTAAAAAGTCCCTTGATGAAAGTGAAAAAGGAGAGTGAAAAAGCTGATTGGAAATGCAACATTTAAAAAACTAAGATCATGCCATCTGGTCCTATCACTTCATGGCAAATAGAAGGGGAAAAAGTGAAAAAATGACAGATTTTGTTTTCTTGGGCTCCAAAATCACTGTGGATGGTGACTGCAGCCATGAAATTAAAAGATGCTTGCTCCTTGGATGAAAAGCTATGACAGACCTAGATAACATATTAAAAAGCAGAGACGTTACTTGGCTGACAAAGGTTCATATAGTCTAAGGTATGGTTTTTCCAGTAGTTGTGTATGAATGTGAGAGTTGGCTGAGCTGAAGAATTGATGCTTTTGAACTGTGGTGCTGGAGAAGACTCTTGAGAGTACCTTTGACTGCAAGGAGATCAAACCAGTAAACCCTAAAGGAAATCAGTCTGGAATATTCATTGGAAGGACTGAAGCTGAAGCTCCAATACTTTGGCCACCTGATGCGAAGAGTGAACATATTAGAAAAGACCCTAATGTGAGGAAAGATTGAAGGCAAAAGAAGAAAGGGGCAACAGAGGATGAAATGGTTAGATAGCATCACCAACTCAATGGACATGAATTTGAGTAGACTTGGAGATAATGGAGAACAAAGGAGCCTGGCATATGGTCCATGAGGTCACAAAGAGTCAGACATGGCTTAGTGATTGAACAAGTATAGAACCTGAAGATGGAGCTGCAGAGGAAGCAAAGATAGCATGTGCAGAGCATCCTTTCAAGGGTTATCAGAAGAAAAGACAAGCTGAAGAGGGAGTTTACAATGGATCAAGAATAGAGGAAATATTTAAATTACTTAAAAATTAAAAAGAAAATTATAAGGGTAGAGGTCAGTTTTCCTTGTTAATATGTCATACTGCATTGTAAAAGGTCAACAATATGACATTCAAAGGTTAAAAATAGTGCATTTGGAACAAGGCGTTTAACTGATTAAGCCTAGATTTATAAATACAAGAGGTTAAACATCTGAGTCTAGAGATGTCCATTATTGTTTTTTAATGAAAGAAAGGCTCTACTGAACACCATTTATGCCAACTCTAATACATTGTTTGGAAATAGAAAAATTTATATAAAGGATGGAGGTAGTGGCATTTCAGTCAATCAGTTCAGTTCAGTTCAGTCGCTCAGTCGTGTCCGACTCTTTGCGACCCCATGAATCGCAGCACACCAGGCCTCCCTGTCCATCACTAGCTCCCAGAGTTCACCCAGACTCATGTCCATTGAGTCAATGATGTCATCCAGCCATCTCATCCTCTGCTGTCCCCTTCTCCTCCTGCCCCTAATCCCTCCCAGCATCAGAGTCTTTTCCAGTGAGTCAACTCTTTGCATGAGGTGGCCAAAGTACTGGAGTTTCAGCTTTAGCATCAGTCCTTCCAAAGAATACCCAAGACTGATCTCTTTTAGAATGGACTGGTTGGATCTCGTTGCAGTCCAAGGGACTCTCAAGAGTCTTCTCCAACACCACAGTTCAAAAGCATCGATTCTTCGGCGCTCAGCTTTCTTCACAGTCCAACTCTCACATCCATACATGACCACTGGAAAAACCATAGCTTTGACTAGACGGACCTTTGTTGGCAAAGTAATGTCTCTGCTTTTCAATATGCTATCTAGGTTGGTCATAACTTTTCTTCTGAGGAGTAAGCGTCTTTTAATTTCATGGCTGCAGTCACCATCTGCAGTGATTTTGGAGCCCCAAAAAATAAAGTCTGGCATTGTTTCCACTGTTTCCCCATCTATTTCCCATGAAGTGATGGGACCAGATGCCATGATCTTCATTTTCTGAATGTTGAGCTTTAAGCCAACTTTTTCACTCTCCACTTTCACTTTTGTTAAGAGGCTTTTTAGTTCCTCTTCACTTTCTGCCATAAGGGTGGTGTCATCTGCAATATCCTGACATTAATGTCTATGCTTCTGGAAAGGAAAGACAGAGCAAATGTATTTTCTGAACCTAGACCTCTTCTAAGAGAAGAATAGAAGAATAAAAATTACACCTTGCCTCACTCAGTGTTATTGGACAGACAAACCACAAATGTGTAACTAACAAAAGGCCCTATTGAGTCATTAGTAGGAAATTCTACTACTAAAGTAGTAGATAAAGTAAATCAGTGTAGCTAGGCTGGAAGTTCAAAGATTCTAGAATTTTAGCCTAGTTTGTCCTAGACTGTTTATAAACCAGAATAAGACATTCAGTGGACAGCCTTGGTTTATTTATCATTTTGGACCATGGGTTTTACCTCCCCAAATCTCCAGAATTTATTGTTCATACAATTTCTTTCTTGGAAAGGTGGAACAATTGATATGATATAAGCAGTTTTGGATGAAAGAGGGTGAGGGCCCTAGGATCTGCTGCTCACTTAAACTGCTCTTTCCATTTCTGACTCTCTTTTGAAATGTTCCTAAATGTCTCTCTTTTGCACAGTTGGAAAATATTTGAACTAGATAATCTCTAAGATCCATTTCAACTATAAAATCCTATGACTCTCCTAAGTCAGGTAGAACTTTGCCGATGAGGTGGAGTTTGATTGGGCCTTTGAAGCGGGGCCATATATTTGGATTAGTGGGTAGGAAGAGTGAAGATATTTAAAACAGGAAGAGGAGCATCATAAAAATAATAAAAGAAATAGTGAAAGGAATAATACTGGTTTCCTTGGCAGAGGATGTGTGGAATAATAAAGAGACTTTGCTAACTAAACTGTAGGGATTGTAAGGGAGAGCAGTGGGAAATAAAATTTAAGTACAGGGCACTTGCTTTTCATATAAGAGAAATGTTATTCCTGGAGACTTTATATAACTTACAACTCAAATAATTCAAAACAAATTTTCCCAAAGGGAGCACACATTTTGGAACTTATAAAAATTCATAATTATTTTAGTGTATGTTTGCTTTGAAGTTGTTTTTTACATTTCCTTTATTATTTTGCTGAGGGCTCTTTCCAAAATTAATGTTGGTGATTGTTTGTTCTCCTTCTAGTGGTTTATCCCTTCTTACTTCTATTCCAAAGTTATTGATTTTTGGTTTGTTTTCAGCACTGGCTCTGGCAGCACCACTTAATGAAGTTGGATAACACTGTGAAAGGCTATAAAAAATGAGATTTGAAATGATAATAACAGTGTTTGCTTAGGTTATAAAACCAAAGCTCACTTTCAGAAATTCACATACAAGTAACCAAGAGTTCTCATAAGACTGACAAAGGAGGGCTTGTGTTTCTTTTCACTAGTGCTATAGGTGATGGCAATCACAGAAACACAGTTTGCAATTAACTCAGTCTTCAAATTGGGCAGTTTTTCAAGAAATAAGTAAATTGAATTTCTCATTGGTTCAAATTAGCCACAATCCTTTTTTTAATCCCACAGTTTCAAGTTTTTCATAATTTTGAATCCCATTTTTATGTATTGCGAAATTGGTCTGAGGTCAGTGGATATATGCAATTTATCTTTGTAACCCCTGAGGCATCTTTGCAGTATGCCTTTCAAGAAACAGACATTGAAGTCAGCTTTGGCTAAATGAAATTGAATTGTTCCATGCAGCTCACACTGGGAGAGGAGGTAGGATTAGAGAGTGGAAATTCATAAGGTAGGCCCTCAGAATTCAGGACCTGGCTATACGTTAAACATAAAGGAAGTGCTCGATAAACACTTTTGATTGCTAGATTAGGGGAGTGGGCATTTCTGATCACGCCTTACCCATTGCAATCTCCTGTAAAGCTATAAAGGAATACTTCGACACCCAGTAACTTATGACTGGGTTCAAGGATTCAAGAAAGAAGTGTGTCTTGGACAGGGAGCAGAAGAGGCTTGGTGCTCAGTTAGGCTGGGATGACATATGGAAGGGGAGAGGGGGCGAAACATTCAGAGGCCGGGCTAAGTGTAGTCAAGAAGAAAGGTGAAGCAGAGTGTAGTGCAAAGCATGCAGCTGCAAGCAAGTTACAGACTAAAGCCCAAAATGATACAGCTCTGTCTGTGCAATGCCAAAAGTCTAGGTGAAGAGTGGAAAAATCGAATCAATCATTGGGATGATTCAAAACATCCAGATGTGTGTTGTCATCAGGGCCATCACTAAAGGGTACGTGGGGTTAAGGCAAATATCAGTCTTCCCACACTCCCCCCAGATATTTTTATTCAGTTGAAATCATGCTGAAACAGAGGTTTCAGTAGAAATAAGTCATAAAAGAGCTCTGCACATTCAACTAATAAGGAGCTTGTGAAAAGATGAGGAGCAGTTACCGCTCGTTGCCTTTGTGGATTCAAATGGTTAGATTCTAATGACAGAACTGTATGTTAGAAATGCTTGCATAATTAATTTTTCAACTTAATTTTACCTAGTTCTTTAAATCCTACTTTCTGAGACAGGCTCCTCTGCCCATGGAGTTCTCCAGGCAAGAATACTGGAGTGGGTTGCCATTTCCTTCTCCAAGGGGTCTTCCCGACCCAGGGATCAAACCGGGATTTCCCACATTACAGGCAGATTCTTTACCCTCTGAGCCACCAGGGAAGCCCTAAAAGGAAATTTAAATAAGTTTAAATACATAATGGCAGCAGAAATATAGGAATACTGCAACATAGCCCTACACAACGTGATATTTAAAAATGAATTCTAAGATCAAACTTAGGACAAAACAAGCATATCATCAGAAATGAAGCCACAGAAGCTTTTTTTTTCAAGGATCTTTATGACCAGTTTAACTTATTCCTAAGGCCAGAGGTTTTGACTTACATGCCCCTTATAGTGCATAATAAAATGTTTTGTTTGGCCAAAATACCATTTTGAATTCACAGTAGTAGAAAGGGAAAAGACCTTTGGCCTTTTGGTTTGGCCACAAGATCACGAGTAATCAGCATTTATTTCCAGGTCAGACCTTAGATTCTCAAGCCAAACTCTCAAGCAAATAGTTCAGTTGGGAAGAAGGGCTAGGATTTTAGACTGGGTTCAGAAACACTTGAGGGGATTTTTGAGTAGAATAGAAACACTGACCTTTGAAGTAGTTAGGGCCGGGGTGCATAAGTGCTCAGAGCTCACAGGGTTACAGGCAAGTCACCAGAAAGGGAAGGGCTTAAGGGACGACTTGACATTCTTGACTTTAAGTATTACGTAATTCTAGTGTTAGTTTTCTTCCCCATTGTCTAATGGAGAAAAAAAAATTTACTCCATTTTTTTTCTCTCTCATCTAACATTTCTTCAGTGCCTCCCTTGCTCTGTGCCAGGCACTCTGCTGTTCTAGGTCATGCAGATACAGCAGTGACCCAAAGCAATATCTTGAAGCTTACATTCTAGAATGGAAGATAGGCAATAAAGGAAAAAGTAGTCAAGCTGGAAGTCAGCTTTGTGCAAATAATACAGTTTCTGCTTGATTGAATCATATACTTTTAAAACCAAAGACATGCTTTAAGAGGTAGTTTTGTCCATAATAGGTACTCTAAAGACATAGGGACTATTGTTAGTAGGTAATATGCTCCATTGAAGAAGTGGTATTATTGAGGGGAGAAAAAAAATCGTGTCCAATCAGAACTTTCTTTTGTAAGGATAATGACAAGACTATATTGATTTCATAAAAGAGATGAAGAAATCAGGGTGAAAAAAGGAAGACTCTGTAATATTGACTCAACACAGCAGAGAGATTGAGATGGTCTCCCTGAACTGCTTTTGCCTGGAAATGTCCTATTGTCAAGGACTCTTAACCAGAATGAACAAACTATTAACACTTTTTTAAATGAACTTTGGCACTTGGTGCAATTCATGGGAAAGACAGGTCAGTTCTACTCTTGTGGCTGGGTCCAATGGCCTGACTGAAAATTGCAGTGTTTTCTATCAGATTGTTGACCCTTTAGCTTGCGAGCCCCCGAGAAGGGGAGCTTTGTCATCTCTCCTGTCCTGGGCCTCTCATTCTTTTGGCTGTCTCGAAATCTGTGAATAATGTCTGCCTATACAGCTGAGAGAAATTTGTCATCCTCTCAACTGTAATATGTCATCGCTTTCATGCCCTAACTCTGGCACATGCTAGCCACAGGGGCCTTGAACCCGTATGAACACTTGTGCTTGTCAAAATGTCTACAAGAATGGACTTGGGGCTTGGAGGCAACCGTCTTCCCACCTCTCAAAAGAGCGGCACGGAGACAAGAGTTCTACAGTTATTTGTTGAACTTGGATTTTCAGTCGTAGCCAAGGCACAATCGTGCCTTCTCTGGGTTGTTTTTCTCTTTTCACATGACAGTACTTCATTATTGCCACAGGGGGAACTGTTGGCTTAATTTTGCTTTAGAGACACTGCTGCTGAAATTATTAAGCTAATGATTTATGCCCCCTGTGATACAGCAATCTCTTGTGCTTCAAATGGTTACTATGTTTTGTTTACTGTTTATAACTACCAGTGGTTGTGCCATGAAAAGCCCCTGCCAGCTTGCAGGGTTTATTTATCCCTGTGGATCTTTAGAAACCACTGATTAATATAGAAAAAATTTGAATGGTTTATATTAAAAAAAAATATCTCATAAGCCCTGAATTAAACCACTGTGCTGTGCTGTATCGGAGGAAAAGTTCACTGAGAATAAACAATGGATGTCAAAACCTACTGACTCTACTATGTGCTTCTGGTTTTATCAAAGTGGAAAGTGTGAGTGCTTTTCAGGAATACAGTGCTGTGACTCCATCAGTTTTGGGCTATGAGATCACCAGCATTTCCCCTTGGGTGCCGCACATTTTACCATATTAAGGAACCAATTTGCTTAGAGAAATGTTGCACATGTTTAAAGGCTGTTAAGTTTGATGGCTGGCAGAACTCTCCATTTTAGCCCCGAGGCTGGGCCTTGGTGAAAGAAGCTTTACAGCCAGCCTGCATTTTTTGTTCTGAAGTGCTTTCTGTAACCAAAGGATTACATGGGGCAGATGAACCACGGGGCAGGGAGGGGTATGATTTGTGAGTGTTGATTTGTTTAAAATGGCAAAATCGTTCTTATAGAATGTGTAAGTCTTGACCCTGTTACCTCTCCAAGAGAAATAAAGTAAACATCACTGATGTTTTGGGCAGCTTCAGCCCGATTCCACACCTTCAGTCCTAGGCATCACTTGCTGGTGCTTCAGTTACACCTTCCCACTGGCTCCTGAATGAACTCTGTCAGTCCATTTGGCTTTGTTTCCACTGCAAAATAGTTCTCTCACCCCCACCCTCTCTGGGACTGCTCCACAATTCCACTCCTCCTGCAATGGGCCAGTTCTGCTTGTTTACTGAGCTCCTTTCCTCTGTGGTCTGTTGTGGTCCATTCAAACAGTGACTGCTCTTCCTTCCAAGGACCTCAGGCCTCCCACAAACCAAGCCAGGCCAAGGTACAAGAGAGGTCTGGCATTTGTGCCACAGTTCAGTTCAGTTGCTCAGTCGTGTCCAACTCTTTGCAACCCTATGGACTGCCAGGCCTCCCTGTCCATCACCAACTCCTGGAGATTACTCAAACTCATGTCCATTGAGTCGGTGATGCCATCCAACCATCTCATCCTCTGTCGCCTCCTTCTCCTCCCGCCTTCAATCATTCCCAGCATTAGGGTCTTTTCCAATGAGTCAGTGCTTTGCATCAGGTGGCCAAAGTAATGGAGTTTCAGCTTCAGCATCAGTCCTTCCAATGAATATTCAGGACCGATTTCCTTTAGGACGGACTAGTTGGATCTCCTTTCAGTCCAAGGGACTCTCAAGAGTCTTCTCCAACACCACAGTTCAAAAGCATCAATTCTTCAGCACTTAGCTTTCTTTATAGTCCAACTCTCACATCCATATGTGACTACTGGAAAAACCGTAGCTTTGACGAGACATACCTTTGTTGGCAAAGGAATGCCAACAGGCTGAGTACAATAACAAGATATTTTTCAGGTGGGGGTTTGTAAATGTGATGAACATATACCATCCAACCCAAAAGGCCACACTTAAGGAAACTAGTTTGGCAATAGGAAAGAGGACAAGGCCCTGAACATTGGTTTAAAATTGATCCAATGTGCACATCTGTGTGCACAGTTTGAGCCTCAGACATTCCCTTGCTACAGAACTCCGTACTCAAAATGCAATCAGAGCCTTAAGAGAAAGAGATAAGCTCATCATTGAACACCACACCAAGGAGTAATAGTGTCAGTTGCTCAGTCCTGTCTGACTCTTTGTGACCCCATGGACTGTAGCCCACCAGGTCCCTCTGTCTATGGGACTTCCTAGGCAAGAATACTGGAGTGGGTTGCCATTCCCTTCTCCAGGGATCTTCCTGAACCAAGGAGTGAACGCAGGTCGCCTGCAATGCAGGCAGATTCTTTACCACCAGGAAACTCATGGAGTAATAATATCTATTTTATTCTCCTTATAACTCATTATTTTTCTTCACGAAAATGCAAATTTTAGCCCAAAGATATTTATAATATTATAACACATACATATGAAAAACAAATATCCATTATTGAAGTAGCAATTTTGATCGGAAATATTTGATTTCATAGGTGTCTTCATTCAGTGTGTATTTTCAGTTACTCTTAAAATTACTCTTTTTTTTTTTAATTAGAAAAACAAAATGAAAGAAATAGAAATTTCAATGTAATATATTCTGAAGATTTTTTATGAACTCCATTTGTGATTTTTATTTTTACACAATATTTAAGAAACTAAATCCTATACAGCTTAAGTGTGTTGCTGATCATTTTTTTAAACCCAAAATGTGATTTAATTATAAATTATTTTTAAGTCACAGAAAATCTAAACACCAGTATGATATGTTATCTGAAATTTTATACAATCACAAAACAGATTAAATATAAATTGTAATGAGCCTGATGGGTAAAAATATCTGTAATGTGTAGGATTTTCTAGCATGAAAAATCCCAGGCTTCAGTGGATAGATGTGAGGATTAAATTTCTCAGAGTCAATTGACAGAATAAATATTCAAGGATCCTGAGTGAAAAAGAATGAAAATAACTTGAAAATTGAATGCTTGTTTGGGGAAAGCAGTGACCAATTATTAAATATGTCACCAAAAATTGATATTATTTTTAAACATTATTCAGGATGATACACATTTATTCTACAGAATCATAATATTTTCTAGGAGCATTCATTTGTAACATTATTCTAGATATAATAGCTATATTATTTATTGAATTTCCTTGTACCCTAACAGCTCCTCTTGTTTCTCTAAGACCACTGGATTCTGAAGGTAGAATGTGAATTCTGAAAGTGTCAGAGACCCTTTAAGATTTAAACTTAGCTCCAGAACACATAAAACTTCATTACTCAAGAAGAGGAAAAGCAAGAGGACTCCTCTCACTTGGGGATTTAAAAATAAATAGAAGATATTGAGGCTATGGTCTTACTCTGATTTTTTCATTTAATTAGCTTTCATTGAAGTATGATAAACTTACAAAAATTTACCAACTTTATAAAAGTATGATTGGAATAGTTTTGACAAATTCAGTTATATAACCACCACCACCATCAGGATATAAAAATTTCCATCCTTCCGCAATTTTCCCTCATATCCTTTGAGTCAGTCTTCAAACTCCCAGCCCACAATAGATACTCATCTTCTTATGTTACTCTCTGTCATTTCTTAAATTTCACACAAATGTACTCATACAGATCATGCAGTATATCACTGTGAAGTTGTTAGTGTTGGATTTCTTTCACTTAGCATAATGCTCTTGAAATTCATTTATCAATAAATCAACCATTTTTAGTATGGAATAATAATCTCCCAAGGCTTCCCTTGTAGGTCAGCTTGTAAAGAATCCACCTGCAATGCACGAGACCTGGGTTCGATCCCTGAGTTGGGAAGATCCCCTGGAGAAAGGAAGGGCTTCCCACTTCAGAATTTTGGCCTGGAGAATTCCATGGACTACATAGTCCATGGGGTCGCAAAGAGTTGGACACAACTAAAAGAAAGAAATTTGAGCATACACAATAATCTCCCATATGGATATAACAAAATGTATGATATATTCACTGTATTATGGACATTTTTATTGTTTCCATCTTGAAGCTGTATTAAGACTAAAGCTTTCTGAGTGTTCAAGTTAAAGATTTTGTGGATATATTTTCATTTCTCATAGCTCATATCTAGGAGTGAAACTGCTGGGGCATATAACTAAGAAACTGTCATATTTCTTTCTAAAGTGGGAACAGTAGTTTGCATTTCCACTAGTAATACCTGCAGTTTCCAGTTGCTTCATATCCTCTTCACCATGTATAATTGTCAGTCTTTTAAATTTTATCCATTTCAGTGGATGTGTAGAAATATGTTGTTATGGATTTAATTTTCATTTCCCTAATCATTATTGATGTTAAGTATCTTTTTGGGTCTGTATTTTCCATTTGCACATCTTCTTTGGTAAATTTGTTCAATTCTTTACCCATTTTGCTAATAACTTTATTTTTTATTATAGTCTTGCAAGTATTCATTACGTATTCTACATACAAGTCCTTTATTGGATATGTATTTTGCAAATATTGTCTCTTAGTATGTAACCTACATTAAAAAAAAAATAATGACTCCATTATCTAAAAGTTTTTTGAAGTTCAGCTTACCACTGTTTGTGATTAGTGCTCTTTGTTCCTATCTGAGAAAGCTTTTCTAGCCCTAGGTCACAAGAATTTTGCTTTATTCTAGAAAAGTGTTGCTCATATATTTAGGTATAGCATGAGTTTAGATTGATTTTTCTATACCATGGGAAGTAAGGGAATTTTTTTTTTTTGCATATGAATATCAATTGTTTTGTAACATTTGTTGAAGATGTGAAGTCAAGTGGGCCTTAGGAAGCATCACTTCGAAAAAAGCTAGTGCAAATAATGGAATTCTAGTTGAGCTATTTCAAATCCTAAAAGATGATGCTGTGAAAGTGCTGCAGTCAATATGCCAGCAAATTTGGAAAAGTCAGCAATGGCCACAGGACTGGAAAAGGTCAGTTTTCATTCCAATCCCAAAGAAAGGCAATGCCAAACAATGCTCAAACTACCGCACAATTGCACTCATCTCACACGCTAGTAAAGTAGGGCTCAAAATTTTCCAAGCCAGGCTTCGGTAATACATGAACCGTGAACTTCAAGATATTCAAGCTGGTTTTAGAAAAGGCAGAGGACCCAGAGATCAAATTCCCAACATCTGCTGGATCATTGATAAAGCAAAAGACTTCCAGTAAAACATCTATTTCTGCTTTATTGACTATACCAAAGCCTTTGACTGTGTGGATCACAATAAACTGTGGAAAATTCTGAAAGAGATGGGAATACCAGACCACCTGACCTGCCTCTTGAGAAACCTGTATGCAGGTCAGGAAGCAACAGTTAGAACTGGACATGGGACAACAGACTGGTTCTAAATAGGAAAAGGAGTTCGTCAAGGCTGTAGATTGTCACCCTGCTTGAAACACTGGGCTGGAAGAAGCACAAGCTGGAATGAAGATTGCCGGGAGAAGTATCAATAACCTCAGATATGCAGATGACAGCACGCCGAAGTGCTATCAGAAAGTGAAGAAAGTGAAGAAGAACTAAAGAGCCTCTTGATGAGAGTGAAAGAGGAGAGTGAAAAAGTTGGCTTAAAGCTCAACATTCAGAATACTAAGATCATGGCATCCAGCCCCATCACTTCATGGCAGATAGATGGAGAAACAGTAGAAACAGTGGCTGACTTTATTTTTGGGGCTCCAAAATCACTGCAGATGGTGATTGCAGCCATGCAATTAAAAGACACTTACTCCTTGGAAGGACAGTTTTGACCAACCTAGACAGCATATTAAAAAGCAGAGACATTACTTTGTCAACAAAGGACCGTCTAGTCAAGGCTATGGTTTTTCCAGTGGTCGTGTATTGATGTGAGAGTTGGACTGTGAAGAAAGCTGAGCGCCGAAGAATTGATGCTTTTGAACTGTGGTGTTGGAGAAGACTCTTGAGAGTCCCTTGGACTGCAAGGAGATCCAACCAGTCCATCCTAAAGCAAATCAGTCCTGGGTGTTCATTGGAAGGACTGATGCTGAGGCTGAAACTCCAATACTTTGGCCACCTGATGCAAAGAACTGACTCATTGGAAAAGACCCTGATGCTGGGAATGATTGAAGGCAGGAGGAGAAGGGGGCGACAGAGGATGAGATGGTTGGATGGCATCACCGACTCAATGGACATGGGTTTGGGTAGACTCTGGGAGTTGCTGATGGACAGGAAGACCTGGCGTGCTGCGATTCATGGGGTCTCAAAGAGTTGGACACGACTGAGTGACTGAACTGAACTGAATCCTTTCCTTTCTGAATTACCTTGACATGTTTATTCAAAGTCAGTTGACCATGTATGTGTCTATATTCTCTCTATTCTGGCCCATGGATCTGTATGTCTATAGAAATATAGTAAGCCTTGAAATCAGATAGTATTAGTCCTCTAAATTTGTTCTTCTTTTTCTAAACCATTTTGAATATTTAGGATCCTTTGAATTTCCATATAAATGTAAAATCAATATGACAGTTTCAACAAGTAAGTCTGCAAGAATTTTTATTGCGATTGGCAATTTTAATGAATAAGGCTGTTGATCAATTGGGGGAATTAACTTGAGAATCAGTTTGGGGAGACATCTTAACAGTATCACATTTTCCAATCAATAAACTTGGCATATATCTCCATTTATTAAGCCTTCTTTAATTTGTCTCTACATTTATCTGTAGTTTTCAGTATAAAGAAGTTACATGTATTTGGTTAAATTTATCTGTAATTCATATTTTATGTATGGTAAATAATTTGATTTTAAAGTATAAATCATATATATTAGTTGGAGAAGGAAATGCAACCCGATCAAGTATTCTTGCCTGGGAAGTCCCATGGACAGAGGGGTCTGGCAGGCTAACCTCCATGGGGTTGCAAGAGTTGGACATGACTTAACAACTAAACAACAACAAAATATATATTTCTACTTCAGTTATAGCCTATGATCTTGCTAATTCACATATTCTCAGAAGTTTTCAGCTTACACGATCGTGGTGTCTGTTAATAAAGAAATTTCTACTTCCCCTTTTCAGTCTGTATGTCTTTTATTTCTTTCTCATATCTTTTTCTCTGGCTAGAATCATCAGTGTAGCATTGAAAGGAATTGGTGAGGGCAGCCATTCTTGACTTGTTCATGAGAATTCACTGTTTTACAATTAAGTACAATGTCAACAGTAGAATTTTTGTGAAGTTCTCTTTAGAATGAGAAAGTTCCTTTCAGTTTTTGGTTTGCTGAGAGTTTTTTTATCAGGAGTGGATACTGTATCAGGAATAGGAATGATCTTTAAGGGAAAGCTCTCAGTTTTTCATTAATAAGTATTATTTAACTATAGTAAATATATATGTATATATATATATTTATAAATATAATTTTTTAGCTTGAGGAAGTTTTTTCTACTTTTAGTTTGCTAAAAGTTTTATCATGAATGAGTGTTGAAATTTGTCATATGCTTTCTCTACATCTATTGATATGATCATATGGATTTTTTTTTATTCTTAAAAACAGTGAGGTAAAATTCAAATGTAAAACTAGCCTTGCATTCCTGGGATAAAGCCAGTGATCATAATTTATTATTTTTATTTATATTTGTTAATTTAACTTAAAATTAACAAGTATGACTGTGTTCATTAGGAATATTTTTCCTTTGTTTTCTTTTTTTATAACATGTTTGTCATTTTTTTTGATATCTGGTTACTGCTTACCTTGTAAAAAGAGTTGAGAAAATTCATCTGTTTTCTGAAATTTTGTACAGAATTCTTGGTATCTATTTTCTATTTAAATAATATACATTTTTAAAATTCATCAATGAAAGCATTCAAGCCCAGAGTTTTAATTCTAGGTTCAAAATTTTTAAAGCATGAATTTATTTTCATGGTTTATAGATATAGCATTTCCTCATTAGCCTTTTAATTTCTATAGGATCTGGAATGATGTTTCCTCTTTTCCAAATAGTTTTTCTTTTGTGGTCTGTCTGGCTGTTTTTTTTTCTTTTTTTTTTTTTTAATCAATTTTATTGATCCTTTCAAAGAACCAGTTTTTGGTTTCATCAACTTTTCCCATTGTTTTTCCTTTCTCTATTTCATTGATTTCCATGCTTATTTTTAGTTTTTCCTTTTTTGTTCTCACTTTGGTTTAATTTACCTCTTTTTAAGGTGGAAGATTATGTCACTGATTTGAGATCTCTTTCATAATATATATGTTTTGTTTTTGCTATAAATCTCTTTAAACCTTGCTTTTCTGTAGTCTAGAAACTTGGTAATTTTTATGCTGATTACTAATTTGTTGCTTCTTACCTCATATTTACCTTTCTTTGTTCTACTTTGAGAAACTGAAGATGAATCCTGTAAAAATTTTCTATTAGCCAGTTAATGTGATGTTAGCATTAGTCAACAGTGGGTTCTAGAAGATTAAACGACATAAGCAATAGAGCATTCCTTCTGATGTGATATACAGTTTCCTCCCATACCAACCAGTGCTGTGAAGGAGGCTTTAAATTCTCAGTCACTAGTGAATTTTTTCGGCACTCTAGTGGACTGTTTCTGGTGGCACAGCTCCAGACTACCAGCATCCAACGGAGGCCACTTTCTACAGAGAAGCTGTCTGACCCACTGGCATCTATAGTACATTTCTCTACCAGTGAAAGGACTGTTTATTTGGATCAGCTCTGGCCAGCCTTACTATTCGACTTACTTTATGGTCACTTTATGGTCCCCTGCGTGTAATTTCTATAGAACAGCTCCATCCTGCCCGTACCCTCTATTGAGTTTTTCAGACACTCAGTGGACTCCTCTTACTGGCTTAAGCCTCTGGCAAACTTGTCTGTCACAGGCAGGTTGCAGTTTCCTGTAGCAGTCATATTTTCTCCAATAAGATCTTAAAATTATACTAGTTGTGTAATGGGGATTTCTTCCCAATTCTAAGCTTCTTCCTGATATGTTCTTCTTTAGCTGTAAAAATAGTAGATGGTTTCTGGCATTTGCTATTAGTATATGCTGTAGTTCATTGCCTTTTATTAGTTAAAGATTCTTAACCTTCAGTTTTGTCTATTGCTGTGATTTCCAGATACTGATTGGAACCTGACTTGATGCACTTGTGTTTTTATACTTCAGTTCAAACTATTTTCTAATTTCCCTTGTAATTTCTTCCTTGACCAACAACATTGTTTTATTTTCATGTATTTTTGAGATTTGGGGGATAACTTCATGTTATTCTAGTTTTAATTTTGTTGTGGTCACAGATCATACTTTATATGATTATAATCTCTTTTATGAAGATAAAACATGACATAAAAATACCTTATTAACAAAATTTTAAGTGTATAGTACAGTATTATTAATGCTAGCGTGTGCTGCTATATATAATGCTAACATATGTGTGTGCTATAGTATGCTAATAATTTCCTATATAACGTCTTTTGTACAGAAGATCTCTTAGAACTTTTTGTGTTGCTTGACTCAAACAAACCCATTTTACAGGAATTCCCTCTTTCACTCAGGCCTTGGCAACCACCATTCCACTTTCTGCTCAATGAGTTTAACTACTTTAAATATCTTATATAAATATAATCGTGCAATATTTGCTTGGCTGTGACTGTCTTATTTCACTTAGCATAACGTCCTTCAGATTCATCAATGTTATCACAAATAGCAAGATTTCCTGTGTTTGTTTGTTTGTTTTTTGATTGTTAAATAACATTCCATTGTACTTATATAAAGAACATGATACCACATTATCATTATTCATTCATCTGCTAACAGATATGTAGGTTGTGTCCATATCTTGGCTATTGTGAATAATCCTGCAAGGAACAAGGGAGCAGAAATATCTCTTCAAGATCCTGTTTTCAATTTTTCTGGATGAAAATCTAGGAACAGGATTGCTGAAACATATGATAGTTCTAGTTTTCACTTTTTTTGAAAACATTCCGTACTGTTTTACACAGTAGCTGCACCATTTTACAATCCCACCTATACTGTACAATTTCTTCACATTTTCACTAACACTTGTTAGTTTCTTTTCTTTTTTCACATGGTCATCCTAATAAGTGAAAGGTAATATCTCATTATAGTTTTTATTTGCATTTCCAAATTGTGATGTTGAAGGTCTTTCCTACACCTTTTGGTCATTTGTATGTCTTTTTTAAAGAAATGTCTGTTCAGGTTCCTTGCCCAGTTTTTAATTGGGGTATTTACTTTTGTTATTATTTTTATTTTTTGTTACTGACTTGTCAGAGTTCCATTATACACTTGAGTATTAAATGCTTACCAGTTATATGATTTGCACATATTTTTTAGCTTTTTGTATGTTGCCTTTTCACTCTTGACTATTTCCTTTGGTGAACAAAACTTTTTAGTTTTATATAGTCCCACTCATCTATTTTGATTTTTTTTTTTTTACCTATGCTTTTGGTGTTGTATCAAGGAAATTATTGCCAAGACCAATATTACAGAGATTTTCCCCTGTATTTTCTTCTAGGAGTTTAGTAATTTTAGATAATCTATTTAAGTCTTAAATACATTTTGAGTTGACTATTGTATATAATATAAGAATTCAATTTCATTTTTTTGCATGTGGCTATAGTTTTTCCAAGATAATTTAGTGAAGGAATCATCCGTCCCCATTGTATAGTCTTGGCTTCCTATTGAAGACCATTTGACCATACATGCTTGAATTTATTTCTGGGCTGTCCATTTTGTTCCATTGGTTTACATGTTTGTCTTTATGCGAGTACTACACTATTTTGGTTGGGCTTCCCAGATGGCTCAATGGTAAAGAATCTGTCTGCCAAACAGGAGACCTGGGTTTGATAGCTTGGTCAGGAAGATTCCCTGGAGAAGGAAATGGCAACCCACTCCAGTATTCTTGCCTGGAAAATCCCATGGATAGAGGAGCCTGACGGCATACAGTCCATGGGGTTGCAAAGAGTCAGACGTGACTACTTAGCAGCTGAAAAGTGGTAGCAGCAGCAGATACTGTTTTGGTTACTGCAGCTTTGTAATGTTTTATGAGTCAGCAAGTGTGAAGCTTTCAGCTTTGTTCTTTCCTGAGATAGTTTTGACTCATGAGGGGGTTTTGTGTTTCCATGTGAATATTTGGATTGTGTTCTATATGTATTAATTCTATAGAACACTTTGGGAAGTATGAGCATTTTAATATTAAGTCTTCTAATACATGGACATAGGATGTCTTCTCATTTATTGCTGTCTTTAATTTCTTTCAGCAATGATTTGTATTTTTTATTGCACATGCCCTTCACCTTCATAAGTATTTAATTCTATTTGATGTTATTGTAAATGGGACTGTTTTCTTAATTTCCTTGTTAGATTGTTCATTATTAGTGTATAGAAATGTTGATTTTGTTACGACTTTACTGAGTTTGACTATTGGTTCTAACAGATTTTTGCATTTGCAATCTTTAGGGATTTTTATGTATAAGATCATGTCATCTTATACATAAAAAAGTATATATGTACTTTTATAAAAAAAGTATGTATACATATTATGCATTAAAAAAGTACAAATAATTGTACTTTTCCCTTTCCAATTTGGGTACTTTTTATTTCTTGCCTAATTTCTCTAAGGCTTCCCATACTATGTTGAATAGATGAGGTGAGAGGGGACACCCTTGTTCCTAATCATAGAAGAAAAGCTTTCACCTTTTCATCATTGAATGTGTTAGCTTTGGGTTTTTATATGTGGCCTTTATTTTGTTGAGATCATTTTCTTCTATTTCTAGTTTATTTAGTAATTTTATATGAAACGATATTGAATATTGTCAAATGCTTTGTCTGTATCTGTTGAGACGATTATGTGATTTTTTCCTTTGTTCTGTAATGTGGTCTATCATATTGATTTACTTTCATAAGTTGACCCATCCTTGCATCCCCCAAGTAAATCCCTCCTCGTAATGGTGTATGAGCATTTTAATGTACTATTGAATTAAATTTGGTAATATTTTATTAAGAATTCTTGAATTTATGCTCATCAACGATACTGTTTGTGGTTTTCTTCTCTTATAGTGTCTTTGTCGAGCTTTGGTATCAGGACAATGTGACTTCATAAAATGATTTTGGGAGCATTCTCTTCCTTTCTATATTTTGGAAGAATTTGAGAGTGGTGTTAATTCTTCTTTAAATGTTTCATAGATTTCTCCAGTGTTTAATAGATTTCAACAATGTTGGTTCACATGAGATGTGTTGTGTGTAGTGCAGAAACATAATAAAGGATGATGTGAATAATATGAGAATATAACTCAAATTGGACTCTTAGCAATTATAAGATGAAGGTTTAAACAGTGGTGTACTGGAGTTGGCTCATGCTAGTTTATGAGAGCGAATTTTTAGGTTGGTAGCTGGCTATTAAACACAACTATTATTAGAAATTAAATTTACAGATTTTATTCTTCAGTTTGTGAGTGTGGTGTGTCACAATGATTGATTTGCATAAATTGAACCATCTTGCATCCCTGGGATAAATCATGATGGATGATTCTTTTAATGTATTGTTGGATCCATTTGCTAATACTTTGTTGAGGATTTTTGCATCTATAGTCGTTATTGATATTGGATTGTAATTTTATTTTTTTGTGTGAAATTTTTGTCTGATTGTGGTATCAGGGTGATGCTGGCCTCCTAGAATGAGTTTGGAAGTATTCCTTCCTCTGAAATTTTTTTGGAATAGTTTGAGAAGAATAGGTGTTCACTTTTCTGTAAATGTTTAGTAGCATTTACCTGTGAAGTTACCTGGTCCTGGAATTTTGTTGACTGGGAATCTTTTTTATTACTGATTCAGTTTCATTACTGATAAATTGTCTCTTCATATTTTCTCTTTCTTTCTGGCTCAGTCTTGGAGATTGTACATTTCTAGGAATCAGTCCATTTTTTAAGGTTTTCCATTTTATTGGCATATAGTTGTTTGTAATAAGCTCTTATGATCCTTTGTGTTAAACATCAGTCAGCACATTCAGCTCAGTTCAGTCATGTCTGACTCTTTGCGACCCCATGGACTGCAGCACTCCAGGCTTACCTGTCCATCACCAGTTCCCAAAGCTTACTCAAGCTCATGTCCATTGTGGCAGTGATTCCATCCAACCATCTCATCCTCTGTCATCTCCTTCTCCTCCCACCTTCAATCTTTCCCAGCATCCAGTGTCAGTTCTTCGTATCAGTTGGCCTAAGTATTGGAGTTTCAGCTTCAGCATCTGTCCTTCCAATGAATATTCAGGACTGATTTCAGTTCAGTTGACTGACTGGATTGACTGGTTGGATCTCTTTGCAGTCCAAGGGACTCTCAAGATTTTCCAACACCACAGTTAAAAAGCTTCAATCTTTTGACACTCAGCTTTCTTTATAGTCCAACTCTCACATCCATACATGACCACTGGAAAAACCATAGCTTTGACTAGATGGACTTTTGTTCGTAAAATAATGTTTTTGGTTTTTAATGTGTTGTCTAGGTTGGTCATAGCTTTTCTTCCAAGGAGCAAGCGTCTTTTAATTTCATGGCTGCAGTTACCATCTGCTGTGATTTTGGAGTCCAAGTAAATAAAGTCTGTCACTGTTTCCATTGTTTCCCCATCTATTTGCCATGAAGTGATAGGACCAGGTGCCATGACTTAGTTTTCTGAATGTTGTGTTTTAAGCCAACTTTTTCACTGTCCTTTTTCACTTTCATCAAGAGGCTCTTTAGTTCTTCTTCACTTTCTGCCATAAGGGTGGTGTCATCTGCATATCTGAGGTTATTAATATTTCTCCTAACAATCTTAATTCCAGGTTGTGCTTCATCTAGCCCAGCATTTCGCATGATGTACTCTACATATAAGTTAAATAAGTAGTGTGACAATATACAGCCTTGTACAATATATGTACTCCTTTCCTGATTTGGAACTAGTCTGTTGTTCCATGTCCAGTTCTAACTGTTGCTTCATGACCTGCATGGAGATTTATCAGGAGGTAGGTCAGGTGGTCTGGTACTCTCATCTCTTTAAAAATTTTCCACAGTTTATTGTGATCCACACAGTCAAAGGCGTTGGCATCATCAATAAAGCAGAAATAGATGTTTTTCTGGAACTCTCTTGCTTTTTCTATGGTCCAGCATCGCCAGTTTGACGCTGGTTCTTCTGCCTTTTCTAAGTCCAGCTTGAATATCTGGAAGTTCACGGTTCATGTACTGTTGAAGCTCGGTTTGGAGAATTTTGAGCATTACTTTGCTAGTATATGAGATGAGTTCAATTGTGCGGTAGTTTGAACATTCTTTGGCATTGCCTTTGGGATTGGAATGAAAACTGACCTTTTCCAGTCCTGTGGCCACTGCTGAGTTTTTTATTTCAATTAATAAGGAAACATTGGTATTCACAGACATTTGCTAGTAAGTTTTGCATGAAACCCTATTCAGTTCAGTTCAGTCACTCAATTGTGTCCAACTCTTTGCGACCCCATGAACCACAGCACGGCAGGCCTCCCTGTCCATCACCAACTTCTGGAGATTACCCAAAGTCATGTCCATTGAGTCAGTGATGCCATCCAACCATCTCATCCTCTGTCGTCCCCTTTTCCTCCTGCCCTCAATCGTTCCTGGAAACCCTATTCACCACTATTGGCTGCAAAGAAGGTTGCAAATGAAGACTCAACTGAGGAATATTTATGTCCTAGAAAAAGACTTGAATATTCTTAATGAGGAAGAAAGGGGAGAATGGACATTAGGCAAGTGGCCTTTTCTGTCATTAGTACTTTATAATTGCTTTGTAATTAGAGCTATGTACCATTCCTTTTGCAAATATAGCATCTACTAAAATTTTCATAATATGGTTTCAGATCAATGGATGATTCCATTTACTTGTCTTTATAGTGCCCTAAATAAGAATCACTTCATGATTTATTATGGAGTGGTACACACTTATATCAGTAGTGCATATTATTTATTAAAATTTCTAATGGTTTAAAAAATATTGTTTCCATATGTGCTTCCTTAATTACTAGTGAATTAAAGCATAGTTTTCATTGCTTATAGATATGACCATCTACAATCTCAGAAAGCATCTCCCTTTCAGAATGCATGGCCTAGTCTGGTTTAAGTATCTCACTACTAAACACATAGTCAAAACAAAACAAAAATCTAAATTTTTGTTTAGATTGATCACAATGATAAGTCCAGGTATTGCCAAACAGGTATCTTCATTTGACTGTATAGTTAAGATAATTAGGGTAACTGATTATTTTTATACAAAGAAGTTTTACAAAAATTTAGTTTTGTTATACTCATTTTCTTTTACAATTTTAAAAATGTTATGCAAAATTTAATGTCCAGAAATATAAATAATACAAAGTATAAAACTCTAGTAATGTTGCCCTTTGGAAATATCCTTATTAAGTTTGGTAAAAATATCTCTAACTTTTTTTCTTTATATCTATGAATATTTTTGTATTCTAAAGTTATTATTTAAAATTTGAATTACTATTTCTATAGTATACTAAACTTACTATAAAAGAAAAATTATCAGTGTATCTTGAATTCTCTTGCATGTTCTATTTAATCATATACGCCAACTTCATTCTTTTCAAAGATTGTAATAGTCCATTGTAGGAATGCACTATACTTTTATCCACATATTAATAAATATTTAAGTTATTTCCCATTTCTGATTATTAGAAACATTTTGATGAGCATTCTTGGATCTGTATCTTTGTGCACATGTACACCATTATTCTGTAGGATAAACTCTTAGAAGTAAGACTTCTAGGCCAAAACATACGCAGGAATAAGATGTTAATAGCTGCTGCCTGATTACCTAAAGTGTTGTAAAAAACCACACATATATCAATAGTGGATATAATTTATTAAAATTTTTCATTGCAAAAATTTATTGTTTTAATATGTACTTCTTTAATTATTGAGATAAAACTTATCTTTCATATGCTTGTGAATGTACTTGGATGACTTTTTAATTAGATTTTCTTCCTGATGTGATTTGTAAATAACTTTTAAAAGCACTAGCATTTAGATTTATCTTTACTGTTTCTGTTTACAGTTAATTTTTTTTCTGTTTTTGTATATGAAGCTCCTTGTATTGTTCCCTTATGCCCACTTTGTAGTTTTTCTAACTTCTCATTTAAATTATTAATTTAATTTTATTTTCTTGCTGGTAAATAAACATATTTAAGGCTATCAGTTTTCGTTTTAGTAAAACATTGGTTTATCTTATAGTCTTTGGTTTGTTATTGTTGTCATTTTCTAAATATTTTCAGTTGTGTTTTGGTTTTCTCCTTGATGTAAAAGTTCTTTAGAAGAAAACTTTAAATTTAAAAGCAATTTGAATTTTATTATTACCCCATCTTTGTTGTTTATCTAGATATTTTAGTGTAAAGTTAAATCTTAGCACTTGCAAATAAAATCAGAATTTAATTGCTATAAATATATGTGTATGTGCATGCATATGTGCACACACACACACACACACCAAAAATAAAGAACAATTTTTCACATGAGTCTTTCATATTGAATCTGGGATACCCTTCCCTGTGTCTCTTGCCCTATTTGGGTAGACTGGCTAAATATGTGCTGGATGTGTTTAAGGAGAATGAGGAGATTTAAATACGTTCTCTTAACTGTTTTTCTCTACCCCGTTTTGTTCTTTCTATTTCTCCCCTTTCTCTGTCTTCTTTTTCCTTCCTCTATAAACTTATCATTCTTTTCAAATCTTTTCTTTGACTTAAGTTACTTTAAAAACAAACATTTAGATGAGAGGAATACTTTGAAAACACTCATTCTTATGTATGAGAGTCTGAGTTAAATATGTTCTTTTAAACACTGAGTGCTAGTGGTGACTGGAGAATTTGTAGCAAATGAAGAGAAAAACTGCATCTATGTTTGCCTAGTATCAGGTCTTTCAGTCCGAGGTCAAAACTGGTGTACTTTAGCAAATAACACAGCGCTTGACACACAGTCTGTGTTCAATAAATGTCTGTTGAATGAAAAAAATACACCTTTTCACTCTAAACTTTTCCTCCCATTTCTAGCATATTCTGCCTCCCCATTCATTCTGTCTAATATCCTAAAGATTTTATTTGTCTGGATCCTACCTTTGGAATATACCTTTGGTTGACATTCTGAAGCTTTACAAAATGACAAGTGCCTGTCATGATTCCTTGATTTTCCAAGTATTTTCACATTGTTCCTTCAAATAGTACTACAGAGCCTCGCATGCTAACTTTGTCTCCTATATCCTCTGCCTTATATAAATTAATGAAGTTCATGGAAGGAAAAATGTGTGTTGTGACGATGAACATTTAGTTAGTTGATTTGTTTTGTGCTCTCAATTTTGTGTCCTCAGGAGCATTTATTAAGAATCAACTCTCTAAGCTATAAAAAAGAATGGAATAATGTCATTTGCATGCAGGGACCTAGAGATGATTATACGAAGTGAAGTAAGTCATACAGAAAAGAAATATCATATGATATTGCTTACATGTGGAATCTAAAAAAATGGTATAAATGTGTTTATTTACAAAACACAATCAGACTCACAGACATACAAAACAAACTTATGGTTACCAAAGGTGAGGGAGGGATAAATTGGGAGTTTGGGATTAGCAGATATAAACTACTATACACGAAACGGGCTTCTCTTGTGATTCAGATAGTAAAGAATCCACCTGCAATGTGGGAGACCTGGGTTCAATCCCTGCATTGGGAAGATCCCCTGGAGGAGGGCATGGCAACCCACTCCAGTATTCTTGCCTGGAGAATCCCCACGGACAGAGGAACCTGGCAGGTTACAGTCCATGGGGTTGCAAAGAGTTGGACACGACTGAGTAACCAAGCACAGCACACATACAAAACAGATAAACAACAAAGCTCTACTGCATAGCACAGGGAACTAACTGTATTCAGTGTCTTATAATAAACTATAATGGAAAAGAATTTGAAAATTATGCATATATATATATACACACACACACACATCATATATATGTAACTGAATCACTTTGCATCAGAAACCAACACCACATTGTAAATCAACTATACTTCAATTTAAAAAAAAGGAATTAACTCTCAGATGATTAGGGTGCAGCTTACTTGAGCTATTCCAAATCCTGAAAGATGATGCTGTGAAAGTGCTGCACTCAATATGCCAGCAAATTTAGAAAACTCAGCAGTGGCCACAGGACTGGAAAAGGTCAGTTTTTATTCCAATCCCAAAGAAAGGCAATGCCAAACAATGCTCAAACTACCGCACAATTGCACTCATCTCACACACTAGTAAAGTATGATCAAAATTCTCCAAGCCAGGCTTCAGCAATGTGTGAACCGTGAACTTCCTGATGTTCAAGCCGGTTTTACAAAAGGCAGAGGAACCAGAGATCAAATTGCCAACATCTGCTGGATCATGGAAAAAGCAAGAGAGGTCCAGAAAAGCATCTATTTCTGCTTTATTGACTATGCCAAAGCCTTTGACTGTGTGGATCACAATAAACTGTGGAAATTCTTCAAGAGATGGGAATACCAGACCACCTGATCTGCCTCTTGAGAAATTTGTATGCAGGTCAGGAAGCAACAGTTAGAACTGGACATGGAACAACAGACTGGTTCCAAATAGGAAAAGGAGTTCGTCAAGACTGTATATTGTCACCCTGTTTACTTAACTTATATGCAGAGTACATCATGAGAAACGCTGGACTGGAAGAAACATAAGCTGGAATCAAGATTGCCGGGAGAAATATCAATAACCTCAGATATGCAGATGACACCACCCTTATGGCAGAAAGTGAAGAGGAACTAAACAGCCTCTTGATGAAAGTGAAAGTGGAGAGTGAAAAAGTTGGCTTAAAGCTCAACATTCAGAAAACGAAGATCATGGCATCCGGTCCCATCACTTCATGGGAAATAGATGGGAAACAGTGGAAACAGTGTCAGACTTTATTTTTGGGGGGGTCCAAAATCACTGCAGATGGTGACTGCAGCCATGAAATTAAAAGACGCTTACTCCTTGGAAGAAAAGTTATGACCAACCTAGATAGCATATTCAAAAGCAGAGACATTACTTTACCAACAAAGGTTCGTCTAGACAAAGCTATGGTTTTTCCAGTGGTTATGTATTGATGTGAGAGTTGGACTGTGAAGAAGGCTGAGCGCCGAAGAATTGATGCTTTTGAACTGTGGTGTTGGAGAAGACTCTTGAGAGTCCCTTGGACTGCAAGGAGATCCAACCAGTCCATTCTGAAGGAGATCAGCCCTGGGATTTCTTTGGAAGGAATGATGCTAAAGCTGAAACTCCAGTACTTTGGCCACCTCATGTGAAGAGTTGACTCATTGGAAAAGACTCTGATGCTGGGAGGGATTGAGGGCAGGAGGAGAAGGGGACGACAAAGGATGAGATGGCTGGATGGCATCACTGACTCGATGGACGTGAGTTTGAGTGAACTCTGGGAGTTGGTGATGGACAGGGAGGCCTGGCATGCTGTGATTTATGGGTTGGCAAAGAGTCGGACATGACTGAGCGACTGATCTGATCTGATCTACTTCCAAGAGAGCTGAACAGAGTTAGATTGGTCTTCTAGAAATTTATACTCCAATGGTTTATTAGATATTTAGAACAGAGATCTCTTTCCTTACCATTTTTCGAGATAGTTGAGATTAAAGCAGAACAAGAAAGTGTTCCCCATGGCTAGAGAAGAGAATAAATCAAGTGACCTGGTGAAAACATGAAATTCAAAAAATTGTAAATGGTTTTGATTATCTAACTTTTCTTATAAAAAATATAGTCATGCCATGGGAAGCTGCTGGCCATGATTTGAACTGATCTCAATTGTCCTGTTAACATATTCCCCTCAAGAGTTGGATGAGGATAACCTTTATGTACTTCTGTACTTAGTACTGTTTCAGTTGGGATTTCCTGGAGAAATGGAACCAATAGGGATTATATCTATATCTAACTATATTATATATAGCTTAATATGTATATAAATTAAATGCAAAAAAATTTATAAAAAATTGACTAACATAATTATGGAGGCTCTCAAGTTCAAGTTCAAAATCTACAGGATTGGTGGAAGGCTGGAGACTCGAGAGCTGATGCTACAGTTCCAATCTGAGAGCAGTATGCTGTAGAATTCTCTCTTGCTCAGGGAAGACCAATGTTTTTGTTCTAGTGAAGTCTTTGACTGGATGAGGTCCACATACATTATGGAAGGCAGTCTGCTTTAAGCAAAGTCCACTCATTTAAGTATTAATTGCCTCAAAAAACACCCTCACAGAAACATTCAAAATGATATTTGACTAAACACTGGACATCCCGTGGCCCAGACAATTTGATACATGAAATTAGGCTTCATAGTACCCAAACAAGCTTCAGGATAATTTTCTTACCCAGATTCACATGTAGAAGACAAATCAAATATGAAATAATTTACTGATGTTTCATAGAATGTCCTGGTATAGACTAGTGTTCAGGGGATTACCGAGAATAAGAAGTAACTAAACAGAGAACTTATGAATAAAGTATACCTCATGAGAAAGTCACAGTGTTTAGAATATCCCCAAAGAGCCATAATTTCCTGTACCTTGTATCCTCAGAGGTAAAATGAAAAGAAGCTATGTCAGCAGGAAAACTAGATAATTTATATCAGCAATAAAAATTCCTTTTTCCTATGTTTTGTGGTAGCTCACCACACAGATATCTCCTGTCTAGGTAACTGCTGAATTTAGATCTACAATTCATTTTACTGGAGTGTTTTTAAAAATATTTTAGATTAAATCATTTTAATATCTTAAGTGAAAACAGTTACAAAAACAAAGTTATCTGCACAACCACTCAATTCCTTCACTTCATTTTGTTAACATATTTTCTCATTGGTATGTAATCAAAGCATATTTAAGCTAAAAATAGACAACAAGCAAGGAGTTATTTGTACATATTATAAGAAGACTATTTTTATTCAGGTAGAAAAGGCTGAAACATTTCTAATGATTCATTTTCCTTTATTTATTAAGTAGTATGAATGCGTAAAGAGGCAGCGTAGAGCAGTGTCTTTTTTTAATCACTCAGAATGCATTACTTTTAATAATATTTTGTCCTTTTTATTTCTGTTTATAAATCCACATTTTATATGAATAATGATGACCATACCTTGGGCTTTTCACTGAAATATCAGAAGCCAGAGTTCTTAGCTGCCCAGGTCCTATTAGAACTTTGCAAATATGCCTCTTAAAACTTTCAATTGAATAATGTTATAAAAACAGACCTGGCAAGAGAAACTCATTTTCAAAAATTTAGTCTTGAAGACTTTTTGTGACTTTCAGGATAATTTCTTTTATGTATTTTCTTTCCCTAAATGAGTTCCTGTACTTTAGATTATAGGACTGTCATGGTCCCTAAGGCAAACCCCTGATTTATCAATGTCTGCCCTTAAAAACCTCAGGACATACAAATCAAACTTCCAGTCATCATTATAGCTTTAGTCCTTGACTTCTCATTTCCCAGTCTACTGTTTTGCTTTGTTTTTGTTTTTAAGTACGCACTAAGCCTTTTGGGTAGGCCAAGAGAGATCTTTTTTTTTTTTGATAGATTTTTACTTGTTTTTTATTACCACTTTTTAGAACTCTGAAGACAAAGAAAACCATAACTTCTCAAATGAAGTTTTAACAATTGAGCTTCGTCACATTGCATCCATCTTTTCACCAAGCATAAATCCACTAGTGACCCAAATAAACATGAAATAGAGTAATATCATGCCTAGTGATTTTAAAAGGAAGAAACCCTTAGATAAATGTTAACCAGTGAGACCACATTAAGAGGGAAGATTGAGTCCCTGAAAGGTACAAGTGCCACACTCTGGCATCACCTTTTTATGTGAACTGTTGCTGATATTTCAAATGGCTCTGATGTGTTCTACACCCTCCCGTGAGTGGAGTCAGCAGAAATTCACTAATTGTGTTTCTATTTAAATGTTTAGCTCCAAAAATCAGTTTAGAGAGTTGAGGCCATAGTAAATATGCCTCTCAGATTTGAAATAAAGAACACTAGTTGAATATAAAATAAAAGTATTTTCTATCAGATTGGCCACTGAACCAGTGAGAAATGTAGAAGAGAAAGAGGTATTGAATCTTCTTTAATTGAGAAAGCAGATTTCTCCGGTCATTATTAAGGGAGTTTCCATGTCTTATTTTTGTAACCCCTTTACTAAGGAACTATGCATGATTTTGATCTCTGTGGTAGTCAGTATAACACTAGGCAACTTTGCAGGAACAAACTATATTCTCGGTGGCTTAATCCACAATGGTTTATTTCTCATTCATGAAAATTCTGATGTGTGTTGGGATGCTGTCCTTCATCTGGCAGCTTCACCATACAGATTTCGTGATCTTGAGCTGTTTCTGCGGGAGAGAGAGCGGGATTGGCCTGGAAGAGACATCCACCACGTTCTCCCATGCACTGGCCAGATCCTTACTATATGGTCTCAATGAATAGCCAAGTGCTCAGTCACTTCAGTCGTGTCCGACTCTGTGCGACCCTATGGACTATCGCCCGCCGGGCCCCTCTGTGTGTGGGATTCTCCAGGCAAGAATACTTCAGTGATTGCCACGCCCTGCTCCAGGGGATCTTCCCGACCCAGGAATCGAACCCACGGAGCTCTTACTGCATTGGCAGGCAGGTTTCTCACCACTAGCGCCACCTGGGAAGCGGTCTCAGTGAACAGCAAGGGTGACTGGCAAATAAATGTAAGGACTACCTCTGGTCTGTTGTATGGACTCTTTGGTAAAGACTAAATGTCTCTGGTGCAATCAGAGACTGGAATTGGAGAGCTGGATAATGTACTTTGTTACATGGGTACAGGAGAAACAGATTCAAAGTTTGTTTATTAATATTTGTTCCCCAATCAGCTACATGGCATATGATAATCATATAATGGTTCTGAGTTACTGAGGACGTACTAAACTCCAGAAACCATTCTAAGCACTATACTTGCATTATCTCATGCAGTACTCACCTGTGCTTTTATGGTAGGCATTATTATTATTACCTCTATTGTACAAGTGGGGAAACTGTGGCAAAAGTTGGTAAATGACTAGTCTCAGGTCACATGGTGAATAAGTGATAGAGCCACTTTGGGAAGTTAGGCTCCAGACCTAGGAACTTTGCTTTTGTGTTTTAAGGTGAAGATCAATATAAAGCCACTAAAGAAAAGAAAAAAAATCAGCCCAGGTATGTTTCTTTATAACATTTCTGCAATTAACAACATCTCATAGAAATAGCAACAGATCAGTGGGCAGGTGTGTATGGATGGTGACCAGATAGGGAATGAAGGATATTAAAGCTCTTTCTACCATTAGTTACAGTTACACATTCAACAAGGAACTCAAAACCTTTTTTTTTTTTTTTTAGAATGAACCATTTCCTTAGATATTTACATCTGTGCTTTACACCTTAAATTACTAGATGTCTCCAGAGAATAGAACGGAGAAGGCAATGGCACCCCACTCCAGTACTCTTGCCTGGAAAATCCCATGGATGGAGGAGCCTGGTGGGCTGCAGTCCATGGGGTCGCGAAGAGTCAGACACAACTGAGCGACTTCACTTTCACTTTTCACTTTCCTGCATTGGAGAAGGAAATGGCAACCCGCTCCAGTGTTCATGCGTGGAGAATCCCAGGGATGGGGGAGCCTGGTGGCTGCCATCTATGGGGTCACACAGAGTCGGACACGACTGAAGTGACTTAGCAGCAGCGGAGAATAGAAATTTCATTAGAAATTGCCTCTTGATACTCTCAGTTATTCTTCAATAGAATAAACTGAAAAATAATATTAAAATCTCTCCCCTTTGTCTTCTGCATTTCTCTCCTTATCTTTGTCTTTTTGTTTTAAACTAATTTCTGCAGACATCCTCTGTTTCCTATTTGCTTGCCAAATTTTAATCTATTTTAATACTCCAGTGTTGCTGACATATAGTTTCTAACTTTTCAAATCAAACACTGAATGCTTTTTGTTAACCAGTAAATTTCACATGAGTTTCTATAAGCATGCTTCTTTTATGGAAAGGAATAAAAACTGTGATTGAGTTTTCTACTATTTATGAAGAATTAAAACTCTTTTAAAAAGCAATAGAGCTCCATCGTCATATTTCTTTGACTCTAAACTTTCTAAGACAATGTATTTTCTCTCAGTGCAGCATCATAAAGCTTAAGTAGGATAATGGTAAATACAGCTTTTCTATGAAGATGAACATTTCTGCTCTTGCTGTGGACTAGTTCAGTCTTTGCAGTGATTTGAGCACTGCATCACATGCCTTGCTTTGTCCGATCCATAATGTTTACATTTATCCCTTAGTATCTCACTACATCACGTTTAAATGTAAAGAACCGAGATTTGTTTCCCTCCACTGGAATTTCTAAATAACAGTTCTGTCTATTACAGCTTAAAAGATGTGTCATGGCAGCTGCAAATAACTTTCAAAAAGAAATGTTGTGCAGCAAACTATCATATTTCATGTACACTCTGGCAAATGGTGCTTGCTTTTTGGCCCCAATTCAGCCTTCTTTTGCAAACCAACTTCCTGCAGCATGAGGATATACATTTTCCTGGGCCAAATATTCCAAAGTGGACACCAATTTGGGACTGCTAGCTTTTTCCAGCTCTCCAGCTTTTGGACATATGAGCATTGAAAATACTAGATTTCTACTTTTGATGCCAAACATTTAGGCTTTGGAGGCTGAAAAGTCAAGTCTTAATTTTAGCATTTAATGCCAGAAGCAAGCTGTCCTTTTGAAACAACTCCTCTCTGGCAGTGCGTCAGCACAGAACACCTCCTTTTCAGGCAATCTCCGTGTCATCTGCTCAGCACACCCGGAGTGGTCAGTTACTTCTGGTTCTGGACTAGAAAGTGGATAACATGAAGTGGGGGTGGAGGGGTGGGAGGATCATGGATATGGCAGCATGGATATTTGGTAAAAGGGAAACTAACTCGATTTTACTTTTTCATGTTTGTTTCTTGGTTTGTTTCTCAGCTAATATGCAATTTTCTTTTTTTACTTCTGCATCTTTAGAGTGTAGGGAAGTAGTTGCTCTTCTATTCTAGCATCCTCTTCATTCTAAGTGCTTTAATAGTGTAATGGGATAAAGAATAACTTAGGTTTGGGGAGGACAGTTGTAGACAGGGTAGTCAGAGAGAGTTTCTTTGAGGGGATGACATTTGAAGTAAGACCTGGATGACCAAAAGAAGGAAGACATGAAAAGTTATATGGGAAAAGCATTCCTGACAGTGGGGATAGCTTATGCAAAGGCCTTAAAGGAGAAGGAAATGGCAACCCACTCCAGTGTTCTTGCCTGGAGAATCCCAGGGACAGGGAAGCCTGGTGGGCTGCTGTCTATGGTGTCGCACAGAGTCGGACACGACTGAAGCGACTTAGCAGCAGCAGCAGCAGCACTAGCTTAGTTTATTTATGCAATAGAAAAGCCAGTGTGGCAGATAATATTATTTTACTCATCTAGTAGACAATTTTTTTCTCACCTGCCTCTTATCAATATGGTGTTTGAAATTTAGATCATAGCTTTCCCAACACCTCTAATTACAAGGTTGATCATTAGCCTATTTTGAAGCAATGAGACTTACAGAAGAGTCTATTTTCTGTAAAACTGGGAAAACTTGCCCAGTGGCTCAGCAGTAGAGAATCTGCCTGCAATGGAGGAGATGCAGATTCAATCCCTGGGTTGGGAAGATCCCCTGGAGAAGAAATGGCAACCCACAGACTATATTCTTGCTGGGAAAATCTCATGGACAGAGGAGCCTGGTGGGGTACAGTCTGTGGGGTTGCAAAAAGTTGGACATGACTGAGCAAAGGGAAAGTTATTCCTTTCCAAATAAAAAGATAGCTACAGCTTCTCTCTCTTCCCCTCTCTTCCTACCTAGAATGCAGATGTGAAGGATGGCATGACAGCAGCCACACTGTAACCATGAGGCAATAAGGCTAAGGCCCATAATCCAACATGCTAAGCATGGTAGAATAGAAACTTAAATTAACCTGGATTCCTGATCACATTGTTTTATGGGTGAATTATGAGTTTACCTATTTACGGGATTTAGGGTAAGTAAATTATTAATGTCCTTATGGTTTAAGCCAATGTTTGTCAGATATTCTATAAACTTGCAGCTAAAAACATTCCTACCCATTTCTAACATTAAAGGTAGTAGAATCATATAGAGTAGTGAGTGAACACAGTACAGTTCAGCTGCTCAGTCATGTCCTACTTTTTGCAACCCCATGGACTGCGGCATGCCAGGCCTCCCTGTCCATCACCAACTCCTGGAGTTTACTTAAACTCATATTCACTGAGTCAGTGATGCCATCCAACCATCTCATCCTCAGTCGTCCCCTTCTCCTCCTGCCCTCAATCTTTCCCAGCATCAGGATCTTTTCAAATGAGTCAATGCTTCGCATCAGATGGCCAAAGTATTGGAGTTTCAGCTTCAACATCAGTCCTTCCAATGAATATTCAGGACTGATTTCCTTTAGGATTGACTGGTTGAATCTCCTTGCTGCCCAAGGGACTCTCAAGAGTCTTCTCCAACACCACAGTTCAAAAGCATCAATTCTTTGGCACTCAGCTTTCTTTAAAGTCCAACTCTCACATCCACACGTGACTACAAGAAAAACCATAACCTTGACTAGACGGACCTTTGTTGGCAAAGTAATGTCTCTGCTTTTCAATATGCTGTCTAGGTTGGTCATAATTTTCCTTCCAAGGAGTAAGTGTCTTTTAAAAAATTTCCTGGCTGCAGTCATCATCCGCAGTGATTTTGGAAACCAAGTAAATAAAGTCTGCCACTGTTTCCACTGTTTCTCCATTTATTTGCCATGAAGTGATGGGACCGGATGCCATGATCTTCGTTTCTGAATGTTGAGTTTTAAGCCAACTTTTTCACTGTCCTCTTTCACTTTCATCAAGAGGCTTTTAGTTCCTCTTCACTTTCTGCCATAAGGGTGGTGTCATCTGCATATCTGAGGTTATTGATAATTCTGCCTGCAATCTTGATTCCAGCTTGTGCTTCCTCCAGCCCAGCGTTTCTAATGATGTACTCTGCGTATAAGTTAAATAGCCTTGACATACTCCTTTTCCTATTTGGAACCAGTCTGTTGTTCCATGTCCAGTTCTAACTGTTGCTTGCTGACCTGAATACAGGTTTCTCAAGAGACAGATCAGGTGGTCTGGTATTCCCATCTCTTTCAGAATTTTCCACAGTTTATTGTGATCCACACAGTCAATGGCTTTGGCATCATCAAAAAAGCAGAAATAGATGTTTTTCTGGAACTCTCTTGCTCTTACGATGATCCAGTGGATATTGGCAATTTGATCTCTGATTCCTCTGCCTTTTCAGAAACCAGCCTGAACATCTGGTAGTTCACGGTTCATGTATTCCAAGCCTGGCTTGGAGAATGTTGAGCATTACTTTACTTCTGTGTGAGATGTGTGCAATTGTGTGGTAGTTTGAGCATTCTTTGGCATTGCCCTTCTTAGGGATTGGAATGAAAACTGACATTTTCCATCTGATGAACATCACCAGATGGTCAAAACCGAAATCAGATTGATTATATTCTATGCAGCCAAAGATAAGAAGCTCTATACAGTCAGCAAAAACAAGACCGGGAGCTGACTGTGGCTCAGATCATGAACTCCTTATTGCCAAATTCAGACTTAAATTGAAGAAAGTAGGGAAAACCACTAGATCATTCAGGTATGACCTAAATCAAATCCCTTACGATTATACAGTGGAAGTGAGAAATAGATTTAAGGAACTAGATTTGATAGACAGAGTGCCTAAGGAACTATGGATGGAGGTTCGTAACATTGTACAGGAGACAGGGATCAAGAACATCCCCAAGAAAAAGAAATGCAAAAAAGCAAAATGGCTGTCTGAGGAGACCTTACAAATAGCTGTGAAAAGAACAGAAGCCAAAAGCAAAGGAGAAAAGGAAAGATATACCCATTTGAATGCAGAGTTCCAAAGAATAACAAGGAGAGATAGGAAACCCTTCCTCAGTGATAAGTGCAAAGAAACAGAGGAAAAGAGTAGAATGGGAAAAACTAGAGATCTCTTCAAGAAAATTAGAGATACCAAGGGAACGTTTCATGCAAAGATGGGCTCAGTAAAGGACAGAAATGATATGGACCCAACAGTTCAGTTCAGTCGCTCAGTTGTGTTTGACTCTTTGTGACCCCATGAATCGCAGCACGCCAGGCCTCCCTGTTCATCACCAACTCCCAGAGTTCACCCAGACTCATGTCCATTGAGTCAGTGATGCCCGCCAGCCATCTCATCCTCTGTCGTCCCCTTTTCATCCTGCCCCCAATCCCTCCCAGCATCAGAGTCTTTTCCAATGAGTCAGCTTTTTGCATGAGGTGGCCAAAGTACTGGAGTTTCAGCTTTAGCATCATTCCTTCCAAAGAAATCCCAGGGCTGATCTGCTTCAGAATGGACTGGTTGGATCTCCTTGCAGTCCAAGGGACTCTCAAGAGTCTTCTCTAACACCACAGTTCAGAAGCATCAATTCTTCGGCGCTCAGCCTTCTTCACAGTCCAACTCTCACATCCATACATGACCACTGGAAAAACCATAGCCTTGACTAGACAGACCTTTGTTGGCAAAGTAATGTCTCTGCTTTTGAATATGCTATCTAGGTTGGTCGTAACTTTCCTTCCAAGGAGTAAGCGTCTTTTAATTTCATGGCTGCAGTCACCATCAGCAGTGATTTTGAAGCCCAGAAAAATAAAGTCTGGCATTGTTTCCACTGTTTCCCCATCTATTTCCCATGAAGTGATGGGACCGGATGCCATGATCTTTGTTTTCTGAATGTTGAGCTTTAAGCCAACTTTTTCACTGTCCATTTTCACTTTCATCAAGAGGCTTTTGAGTTCCTCTTCACTTTCTGCCATAAGGGTGGTGTCATCTGCATATCTGAGGTTATTGATATTTCTCCCGGCAATCTTGATTCCAGCTTGTGTTTCTTCCAGTCCAGCGTTTCTCATGATGTACTCTGCATACAAAGTAAATCAGCAGGGTGACAATATACAGCCTTGATGTATTCCTTTTCCTATTTGGAACCAGTCTGTTGTTCCATGTCCAGTTCTAACTGTTGCTTCCTGACCTGCATACAAATTTCTCAAGAGGCTGGTCAGATAGTCTGGTATTCCCATCTCTTTCAGAATTTTCCACAGTTTATTGTGATCCACACAGTCAAAGGCTTTGGCATAGTCAATAAAGCAGAAATAGATGTTTTTCTGGACCTCTCTTGCTTTTTCCATGATCCAGCAGATGTTGGCAATTTGATCTCTGGTTCCTCTGCCTTTTCTAAAACCAGCTTGAACATCAGGAAGTTCATGGTTCACATATTGCTGAAGCCTGGCTTGGAGAATTTTGAGCATTACTTTACTAGTGTGTGAGATGAGTGCAGTTGTGCGGTAGTTTGAGCATTCTTTGGCATTGCCTTTCTTAGGGATTGGAATGAAAACTGACCTTTTCCAGTCTGTGGCCACTGCTAAGTTTTCCAAATTTGCTGGCATATTGAGTGTAGCACTTTCACAGCATTTTCTTTCAGGATTTGAAATAGCTCCACTGGAATTCCATCACCTCCACTAGCTTTGTTCGTAGTGATGCTTCCTAAGGTCTACCTGACTTCACATTCCAGGATGTCTGGCTGTAGGTCAGTGATCACACCATCGTGATTATCTGGGTCGTGAAGATCTTTTTTGTACAGTTCTTCTGTGTATTCTTGCCACCTCTTCTTAATATGTTCTGCTTCTGTTAAGTCCATACCATTTCTGTGCTTTATCAAGCCCATCTTTGCATGAAATGTTCCCTTGGTATCTCTGATTTTCCTGAAGAGATCTCTAGTCTTTCCCATTCTGTTGTTTTCCTCTATTTCTTTGCACTGATAGCTGAGGAAGGCTTTCTTATCTCTTCTTGGTATTCTTTGGAACTCTGCATTCAGATGCTTATATCTTTCCTTTTCCTCTTTGCTTTTTGCTTCTCTTCTTGGACCCAACAGAAGCAGAAAATATTAAGAGGTGGCAAGAATACAGAGAACTATACGAAAAAATATCTTCATGACCCAGATAATCAAGATGGTGTGATCACTCACCTAAAGCCAGACATCCTGGAGTGCGAAGTCAAGTGGGCCTAGGAAGCATCACTGTGAACAAAGCTAGTGGAGGTGATGGAATTACAGTTGAGTGAACACAAAGGTGGAGAAATAGGAAGGGACCATATCATGTAGGACTCTGTAGACAATAAGGGATTTAGGATTTATTCTGATAGGGAAACTTTAAGGAGAAAATTCTTATCAGAATTATTATTTTTTTTTATGAAAAAATTTCTCTGATATGTGAAGGATAGACTTAGGGAGACAGAAGCAACAGGAGGCAAGTTAGGAAATTGAAATAGTCAAGGGAAAAGATGAACACAGATGTGACTATGAAGATGACAATGGAGAAGGATATGAATTCAAATTCAGTATACATTTACAGATAGAGCTAAGTGGATTTTCTCTGGCTCTGTAAATGAAAGTGAGGGAAGGAGAGTGATCAAGGATGACTCCTAGATTGTTTGCCTGAGAAAATTGGTGCTCAATGGTGTCATTCACTGAGATAGAGGAATCAGGAAAAGGAGCCGATTGCTAGGAGTGGTGTAGTGACAAGGGAAACTGGGAGTTATTTTTGATACATTAATTTTTGTATACTTAGTACACATGAGAGTGGAGATGGCATTTAGGGAAGAGGGTATGAGTAGATATATAAATTTTGGAATTTGTAATTTCTTTATCTTAAATAGAAAATTAGAAAAAATCTTCTAAATATTTTTATGACTACAATGAATCTTTAATAAATTCCTTAATAATGCTAGAAAGAGAAATGGGATTTAAAATTTCCCAGGGTTTTCCTAAACATTCAGCGACTTTCTTTTTTCTTAGCAAGTCTTTGATAAGTGAGTGTGATATTGGGGTTGAGAGTACTTTATTTTAGGGTTGATATCCATTTATCTATCTATTGCTCTGGTCTTTAAGTTCGCAAGTGGAGTCATCTTATATGATTTCCTAGTTTACATAGTACTTAATCAGTTGCTGTACTCCTCTTGTTTTCACTTTTAGTCTGTCCTTTTCTTTTCCTATTATTTCTTTATCCTTACCATGATTTTGTATTGTGCAACCTTCTGGAACATTCTCTAGTATAGTAAAACCATCTGGAGGAGTTTTTCATTTTCTACAGGCTAATTTACACCAAACTTTAGGTCATATCCTTCTTCATCTAAAGGTAAAAACTGGCAAGATTTATCATTATCCTGGATTAGGAAATGTATAATGTTATCTGCTACCAGGTAGAGAATCTATCTCTTCCTCTGAGACCAGTATTTTTATAGTAGTGCTTCTCCATTGACCTTTGTTGAAAATAAGGATTAGAAGTGTATATAGTTACAATCTAGTCTAATCTGTTTATTTTGAAGAGGCAAGGATTTAGGTGGGCACAGGTGAGATTATTTATTCATGGATGTTTGAAAACATATAATTCATCCCAATGATAGGCAAGTGTCTGTGCAGTCATCATTATTGGGGCTATCTGTCCAGCTACTCTGATATTCATAAGCATGATAAGAAGTTGTGAATACTTAAGTAATAACGAGGAACACTTCTTGACCATTTGCTGTGTGACAACATGCTGCTCAAAATGCTCCTTCTGTCTTATTCACAGCAGCATCTATTGTATTTTGCAGATTTTCCCAGGGGGAAAAAAAAAAGGCATTTTTTTTTAAGTTAAAATAGAATTGTTTCCTAAATGTCAAAATACAAGAATTTCCTTTCTTCATTGTCTTTGTTTATAATTTTTATCTTTAAAGGATACCTTTGGAAGCAAAAATCCCAGGACTGAAAATGTGAGCACATTGAGGCAGGACACCAGTTGAGAGAGTGTTACTATAACCTGATGACAAGCTTAGGCTGTCGTCATGGAGATGTAGACAAATATAGAGGGGAAAAAAAACATTTAGTAGGTACTCAACATTGGGGGCTTCCCTGGTGGCTCAGAGGTTAAAGCGTCTGCCTGGAATGCGGGAGACCCAGGTTCGATCCCTGGGTCAGGAAGATCCCCTGGAGAAGGAAATGGCAACCCACTCCAGTACTCTTGCCTTGAGAATACCATAGAGTAAGGAGCCTGGTGGGCTTCAGTCCATGGGGTCGCAAAGAGTCAGACATGACTGAGCGACTTCACTTTCACTATCAACATACTGATTAATCTTTTCATCACAGCATATTTCACAAAGGCTAACACAAAGCAATTTCTTAATAAATAGTGTTAAATGGAAAAGCAAGTTTGATGTGGAAAATAGGGGAAAAAGGAGAAACATGAAAGGGTTCCTAGGTGTCTTACTTGATCTCTGTGTGGGTATTTGTGTGATAATAAAAGAAAGGCCAAAGGCAGTTTATGTTTCAAGAGGGGGGAAAAGCATATTAGGTTTGAGTTTGAAATATTCCTAAGACATCAGGTGTCTGGCAAGAAGTTAGAGTCTGGCACTCAACGTAAAGATACAGATTTGAGGGAGTGTTACAGGCATTTTTGCTGATAACTCAGCCCATGGGAATAGACAATGAATAGAGTAAGAAGAAAAGGAAGACAAGAGGCACACCAGACATACACCAGTCTCCAAGCTCTTTTCCAGACGCTGTTCCCTTTGCCTGGAGTGGCCTTCTTCCGGATAGCCCGTGACCCCACCCTCACCTCCTACAGGTCTTTGTTTGTATGGTATCTCAGTGAGATGCCTTGACAACCCTATTTCTACTGGACACCCTCCTGGAACTTTCCTCTATGACTCTTCTTTATTGCCCCTGATAGAACTTAACAGTATCTAGTCTATTAAATATTTTATTTCTTTTTGTTTTTTACCTACGATTTACCCTCTCTAAAACTTGCAATCCATGAGAGCAGGCTTCTGTTTGCTCCTGCTTTGTTATTACTATAAACAGGGTGCCTACAACAGTGTTAGGCACATAGGAAGTACTTAATGTATATTAATTCTATGAACTAAGAACCTAGGAAATCCCAAACAATGAAGGGTATTTAGATTATGCAAAGGTCAGAGTAAAAATTGAAGGAAGACCAGAAAGACAGATGGAGCATCAAGAGAAATTAATGCCATGGAGGATTAAGGAGAAAGAGTTTCAAGTTAAAAATAGTGGTCAGAATGTTCAGAACATCATGGAGATAATAAGAAAGAAAAGAACTGGAATTTCAATTGGATAGAAGCAATAACAAATCTTAAATTACATGGGAGAAAATGTCTCTAAAGAGCATCATGCATTCAGACTTCTTATGCGTGTAAGAATTTCTGTGGAAACCTGGTTCTCACAATGAAGCAGGAAGTAAAAGCACGCTATAAGAGCATCTGTTCTCATGAGATTTTCAGAGTTGAATCACAAACTAAAGGAAGTTTGGATAGTTCGGATAAAGTTCAGATACTTATCTGAACTTTGGGGGTGGTTTTTTAACCAAACTGAATACAGTGTACAACAGTTCATCTCCTAAAGACTAAATCAATTAGTGTTCTACTAACCATAATGGTATTCACACCACATATTTAATTACTGACCTTTCATATTTTCTGTATATAATAAAGAGGAAATGGAGAAAATACATAGATTTTTGTGCTATCATTATATTGGTTAGAGGTGAAGTTAAATAATCATGTAATCTGTTTTTGCCCAGTGTTTAATGGATTAACATGTTTATGTATTTACATCTTAGTTTTATAGTAATATTCCAGTGACATTTGAAAAGAATATCAGAAGTATTAAGACAACATTGAGAATAAGTCTCTCCCAGCTGCAGATCAATGAGTGTTTTGATTATAATACAAAATAATGGCTCACAGTTTACATACCTAAAAGGTATTTTTAACCATTTTTAAGTTGAAGTATAGTTAATTTACAACACTGTGATAGTTTTGGTGTACAGCAAAGTGATGCAGATATATGTGTGTGTATATGGATGCTAAGTTCCTTCAGTTGTGTCCAACTCTGTGCGACACTATGGACTGTAGCCCACCAGGCTCCTCTGTCCATGGGATTCTCCAGGCAAGAATACTGGAGTGGGTTGCCATTTCCTCCTCCAGGGGATTTTCCCAATCCAGGGATCAAACTTCATGTCTCTTATATGTCTCCTGCATTGGCAGGTGAGTTCTTTTCCACTGGAGCTGTCACACACACACACATATATTCCTTTTCAGATTATTTTACATTTTAAGGTATTATAAGATATTAAATATAGTTCCCTCTACTATACAGTCAATCATTGTTGTTTATTTATTTTATATGTAGTAGTGTGTATCTATTAATCCCAAACTCCCAGTATATCTCCCCCCACCTCCCCACCCCGCATCCCCTTTGGTATCCATAAGTTTGTTTTCTTAAAAGACACTTGTTTTTGACCTACACTAAAAAATCAAGGCCACTCATATGGACAATAAATCATAATTGGGTTGCATTTCAGTGTGATGCAGAGAAACAGAATAATTCCCTTTGTTTATGTAATGTTTTGCTGAACTTGGTCTATATTTTAAGGCAGTCAACAGAGAGTGCTCATTCTGGGAAACAGCCCAATGGGAAATGGGCTTAAATACATGGCATAAGTCAGAATTGGGTGACTATAACTGCGTTTTTGGTTTGGCTAACACCTTGAACCCGTTTTCAAACATCTAGATTTGGCAAAATTTGAATACATGTTGTACAGCACAGTTATCTCCTCTTTTTTAAACTGATATGCATTTAACAGGAATTAGAACCTGTAAATCCTTCTGCTTTTATAGCTAATTCATCATCATACCTCATAAAAGCTCTGTAATGTTCAGTAAGTCAACAGATCCAGTTTTCTTAAAAAGGCACTTTTATAAGGAAAACCTACAACTAAAACCTTGGTTCTAAATTCATGAAATATGTAAGCCTACATTGATCATAGGGCATCAGGCTGTGGGAAACACTCTTCTATCTTGGATTGGATTATGTTACAAAAGGAAGGGACCTCTGGCAGAAACCCAAACCTAGAAGAGAAGTCCCCTAAAACAGGATTTGTCTGTTTTCTGTACTTGTCTCTAGGAAGCTTTTTATCTTGGCTTACCAAAGGCAAACATCTCAGAAAATTTTGTTACAGACAAACTAAGCAATTAGGATTATAGGCAATGGCATCATTAGGTTCTAATGAAAGAGAAGAGCCTTCAGTACAGTGCAGTCTGTCCCCAAGAGGTCAGGGAAGGGCTGAAGCTCCACTTCCTCCCTGCTCCAGTGAAAGTTCCATTTCAAATGATCTTAGGGAAAAAGGGTGTCATAGGAAAGGTTAAGGAAAGGCCTGGCAAAGAAGAGGATTGCAAAGAGGAGCTTATGTAAATCATCGAAGAAAACAAGGTTGAGGATTCTTCTATAATTAATGTGTTTCTAGGATTTTTTTAAAGTGCTTGTTAGGAAGTGAGGGCTAAAAAAGTGTGGGACTTGTAGAGATGCAATAAAGGGATTTAGGATATTACAAATAATCAATTTGTAACCTTTTGTGTTAAGGTTTTAAAGTATTTTTGACTGATAACAGGATGCTGTTAGAACTGTGCTTTGGGTAATTATACAGCTGAATTTAATCAATACATGATTCTGTGATTTTACTGAGCATACATGTCTGAGGATTAAGGATTAGAGAATGTTGCTAATGTAAATGGAGAAAACTTTAGGGTGAACTGAAGGCCTGAACTTCATATTTCTCCTGATGTATTCAAAATACTTTTGAAAGTTCTGTTTCACAGCTAGATAGTGCAGTAATAATCAATAACCAAAGTTAGTTGTTATTGATGATATTTATGAGAAATATCCATCATGTGTTCCCATCACTACTTTTCAATAATTCCACTTTATTCAGTTGTTCTTTCTGTGATGTGGTCTGTTGCGTACAATGGTGCAAAGCTCTCAGAAAACTACAAAGAAAATGAAAAAGGAGAAATGAAGAGGTCAAAATAACATAATGGAGACGAGTTTGATCCAAGGTTTTGATAAGCTAAAAGGTGTTAAGAAAATATGAGGATATAGAAAATTAAGTGGTCTATATGATTTAAGGAGATCAGTATGGATCACTTGAATGAGGGAAGTCATTTAGAAAACATTTGAAACAGTTTAGAGAACAAAAACTACCTCCTTGATGTTTGGATTTTCAATATGAGGACTCAAATCATTTTTTAATTCTGGAAAATTCTCAGGTGATATTTTGTTTTATTTTTAGTTATGGTAATTACTAATATCATGTGTGTATATCTTACTGTTTTCTTTGTGTTTAAAAAAAAACAATATTGAGTGAATTTGAAGGTCTAATTGGCTTTATTTCATTATTCATGAATAGGGTAGCATCCAGATAGAACAGAGCTCCAAGGAGCTGTACCAAGTGGAAACCTTTTGTAAGCTGAAGAGGGAGGGGAAAAGGAAGTTTCTGGCAGTGAGTGGATTGTTTCGGGCAAGGTCACCTTCCTGTGGGGTCAGGAGAGGTCTTTCGGACAGTTTACCTCACTAGTACTGACCAGATAGTTCCTGACTGGTTAAAGGTCATACTTCGGGGAGAGGTTGAAACCACAGTTAGACTAGGTATTAAGTCTTTGCTCACTGAGGTTTAGCACAAGTAACTCCATTTTGGGCCTGGTGTTTTTCTTTCTTTTCTCTCTCTCTCCTTTTTTTTTTTTTTAACAGTTTCCCCAGTTTTGATAGACTTTAATAGACTTTTGATAGACTCAAAAATAAGAGATGTGATCAACATTTAAAGAGTGCTAACTCCCAAATATTGCTTGGTAATTCTCACAGCTTTCCTGGATCCTCTGCTTGATATTCATAAGTGATGATGTTTTTTTGCCGAATGTCTGTGGTATCCACAGGCCGCAAATTTAGATTCATGTGTTTTAAGTTGGTCATTCTCTGTTTCACTTTTGGTCTTCCAGTCTTAGATTATTTACTTGGTGGTTAGCAGCTGTGATCGTGCATTTAAAGCTTTCAAGAGAACACGAGTATAGGGGAGAAAACTACGATTATTATAATTCCCAATATTTCGAGAGCACTTCAGATCCATTGTCCCCCAAATCCTAACCAATCAAAATCAGATAGATCAAAGAAAGGCTCCACTGAAGGAGTCATCTTTTTAGGCCAAGTGTCTTTCTCGGGGATCTTACATAGCTAACTGAGTTTTAACTTCCCCAGAAATGCTAATCCAGGTGTAGCAGGTGGTGTGGGCCACGGCACAGATACCTCCTGGCTCAGCTAAATGATAATCAAAGGCCATCCTATGATCAGGAACTACTTTGGCCAGAGAGTATGAGGATTTGTATTGGGCAGTTGTTGCTTTAGCAGCAGATTCTGCAATACTTTCCAGAATTAAGGGGAGGATCCCATCATAGCTTCATTTACATTTACTCCTAGGCAGGGGATCAGGGATCTTCCAGAGGAAACAAATTTTGAATCATGAATTGCTGTTATTGTTCAATTGCTAAGTCGTGTCCGACCCTTTGCCACCCTATGAGCTGCAGCATGCTAGGCTTCTGTGTCCTGCATTATCTCCCAGAATTTGCTCAAATTCATGTCCATTGAGTTGGTGATGCTATCCAACCATCACATCCTCTGCTGCCCTCTTATCCTTTTGCCTTCAATCTTTCCCAGCATCAGGATCTTTTCCAATGAGTCAGCTCTTCACATTAGGTGGTCAGAGTATTGAAGCTCCAGCTTCAGCATCAGTCCTTCCAATGAATATTTAGTATTGATTTCCTTTAGGATGGACTGGTTTGATCTACTTGCAGTCCAAGGGACTCTCAAGAGTCTTCTCCAGCACCACAATTTGGAAACATAGGTTCTTGGGCACTCAACCTTCTTATTGTCCAACTCTCACATCTGTACATGACTACTGGGAAAACCACAGCTTTGAGTATACGGACCTTTGTCAGAATACCTCTTGGTAATTCCCATTTGAGTCTGTGGCTCTGGGCTGAAAGGTGACAGCCATGGAGGCCAGTAAAACTTAAAGAGTCTGTCAACCACACAGGTAGTTTTACTTTGGATACCCTTGCTTTGTGTTCCCATGCTTTTTCATACTAAATTTTTTAGTGTGGCACAAAGTACATTTACTAATTGATCCCAGTGTAATTGGTTTATCTGTGAAAGTGAGGGAGAAATTGCTAGGCAGTCAGTGTAGGACTCTGAGACCTTGGTCTTGTTTTCAATAAACATCTTGTTCCATTAGCCTAAAGCTATACCCTTTGTCCCACATTCCTGGAATGTGTCCTTGGTCTGATAAATTATCAGCACTCAGATCCAGAGAAGGGCAGTAATTAACTTCTGTTCCATATGCCTGAGGGAAAAATAACTGGTGATCATTAATCTTAAGACCATACATCTGGTCCATTGTGGAATGGCCAGGGGACATGAAAAAGGTGATCTGAAGATGGAGAGAAGCCATACAAATGTTAAGCATCTTGAGAACTGATCGGTTAAAATTAAGTATTTTAAGGACAGGAGCCCACCAAAAACGCACAGATTAAAGATATAAAAAGACCTGCCGTTGGGGAACTCTTTACCCCTTCTCAGTGTCTATGCTGAGAGCTTTGTACTTTCTTTCTCTTTAATAAATCCTGTTCTCTTGCTACCATGAGTGTTTGTATGTTCTTGAAGTTCATTCTTTGGCCCTGTGAACAAAAACTCGGATTCCTGATTCAAAAGGAAGCCAAAAGTGGATAAAAGTTCAGTAATTAATGTTTTAGTATTTTACTATTTTATCTTATTTAGAAATGATCTAGATTTTTAATTTCCATCATTAAACAACTCAGAGGAACCTATGTTTTCAAGTTACCAAAATGTTTTAGAAATTAATTTTAAGTAAACATTTTCTAAAGTCTCTACATCCTTGAAAAGTTGCTTCTAAATTTTGTTCCTCTTTCAGCTATTTAATTCACTGCTTCCAATGATTACACATTGACTAGTGATAAAAACTTAATGAGATATTAGACAAAATTAGCTATCATTTTAAACTATTTTTCTTGCTGACAAATTTTCTAAGAGATACCATGAACTTGTTTGACCTTTCCTAAATCTGGGTAGAATAAAATATATTTAATGCTGCAAACTCTAACAACATGCCTGTTTTAATTAAACCCCCATGATTAGCTTTAATCCCAAATAAATGTCCAGATCATATAAATTTGAAAAGCATTTGGATTCGTTTCTATTATGTTTCTGGAAGTTTTAAGAATCCTTCATTCATAGAGGAACTTAATCTTCTTTAAGCCAATAAAATAGAGCTCTTTTACAAATTAATTTTTAGTAATACCATTCACAGGTAGAAAATATCACACATCTACATGGACATACATAAACTTATAGACACAGAATCCGTAAGGCTTTTTTTGAAAATTGCAGTCATGAATCAGGTGCAGTAATACAAAACTCACTAGTTATAAGAGAAGTTGGATCCCAATTACATTTTTGACGTATAATTTAAGGTTACCCGCCCAACCTCAACTGGCTAAAGTTTTTTTATTAATACTTACAAAGAAGACACTTTAGGATTTTTTTCATTTTGTCTAGGTTTTAAAATAACCTTTCCTCCTTTTGTTTTCCTTCTGATAAGAATTACCTCCCTGAAGTTTGTATTTTAAAGAGATGACATAAATAAGAGTTCATGCAGAGATCAAGAAGAACATTTACATCTCAAAGGCACAGGGAAAGAATGCTAGTTCCTCTAAGAAGGACTTTTGTTTCCTATGGCTAGAATTTTTACAATACATGTAAGCCTTTTGAGATGAATAGAAGAAGAAAGAAAGAAAGTGAAGTTGTTGGGTCCTGTCCAGCTCTTTGGGACCCCAGGGACTGTAGGCTGCCAGGTTCCTCTGTCCATGGACATTTCCAGGCAAAAATACTGGAGTGGGTTGCCGTTTCCTTCTCCAGGGTATCTTCCCAACCTAGGGATCAACCCCCGGTACCAGCACTGCAGGCAGACAGCAGGGAATGAATAGGTGAGGATAATTGTTTAAAAAGGTAGGTGGACTCTGATTGTTTCTAGAACTGCATTTCTGGTTTTGCAAAGATTTGTACTATAGGGACAGATCAGATCAGATAGTCGCTCAGTCGTGTCCGACTCTTTGGACACGACTATAGGGACAATTGCTTTTAATTCCTCAAATAACTGGTTTGCAACTTAAATGACATCATAGCTTGTTCCACTCTTCCAGTCACATTATCTTTAATTTGCTTTTTTTATATCAGGGAGATTTCCAACTAAAATGGAAATCAGAAGGTTTCTATGTTCTGTGGGTTTAGAGCTGCTTGTCTTTGGAATGTTTTAGTAAATCCTTCCACAAAGGCTTTAGAAAGATTTTCTTTCCCTATGGGTACATAGTTTTATTTTAGCTTGAGGAAGAAGGCCAAAAAATTTTTCTGTTAGATTCTGAGTATCAATCTTTAATTTGACCAACTACTGAAAAACAGAAAAATTCTTTTTTTTTTTTTTTGGAAGTAGAAAATGAAACTTTATTGACCGAACTTTAATAGTCAAATACACAACATAAGAACAGCATAGATGGTTTCAGTTTATCTTCTTTCAAGCAAATGGTTGCCCTTCACCTGCTTCTGGCATTTCAACAGGCTCTATATTTGATGCAAACTGCTCCCTGACATTAGAACCATCTCCACCTTCACCCCCAGTCTTTGCCACAGCCAATTGCTGGAGATCAGCTTTCAGGCCAGAATCTTCAAAGGGATCCTTCTCCTCTTCTTCATCACGATTCACTGGATCCTCTCCATGTACTTCCTCCTTTCTAGGTGTGATATCCTGAATCTCAGCTGGTGGTTCCTCTTGTTGAGGTTGCTCAACACTGGGCTGCTGGTCAACCACAGGTTCATCCATCTGGGAGCAATCTTGCTTTGTAGGTCCCAATGTTGATGCGACTTGCCCACTCATATTTCTCCCTGGTGAGTCTCAAGTAGTGAGAAAGAACCGGGACTGAATCAACAAACCTGTCTCAGGCCTTCCAGCAGTATTAAATCATCCCTTAGACTCAAGAAGTATGTCAGGGTACAAAGGACATTTATTTTCCTCTTTCTGTTGAGAACTAGGGACTGAGATCCAGGAGAGCTGACTATATTGAGAATTCTCATCACTAGCCAGCTTTTGCCAGTTTTCCCAGCTTCCCATCTGTAAGTTTTAAGTGAAGCTTAAAGTAGAGAGTGTAGCTCTGATATCTACCAGAATTAGGAAAGATTTCATTAATTAGAATTTTCAGTTTCCCTTTAGCTGACTAAGGGGAAAATGAAAACTCCCTCAGAGTCCTACCAACTCTGGCAGAAACCCACATGGGTTCCCACCTTTGAGGGTGATCTGGAGAGTCCTGTAAGTCCACTGATTTGGTGGACTTTTGTTTACATTCTTGTACGAAAGAACATCTTGATAAGGGTGAAAGAGGATAGTAAAAAAGCTGGCTTAAAACGCAACATGAAAAAACTTCATGGCAAATAGAAGGGGAAAAAGTGGAGGAAGCAGTAACATTTTCTTTTCTTGGGCTCCAGAATCACTGCATTGATTACTGCAGCCATGAATTTAAAAGATGCTTGCTCCTTGGAAGCAAAGCTATGACAAACCTAGACATTGTACTAAAAAGCAGAGACAGCACTTGCCGCTTGGTTTTTCCAGTAGTCATGCACAGATGCGAGAGTTGGGCTATAAAGAAGGCTGAGCACTTGCTTAAGAATTGATGCTTTGGAACTGTGGTTTTGGAGAATACTCTCGAGAGTCCCTTGGACTGCAAGGAGAGCAAACTAGTCAATCCTAAATGAAATCAACCCTGAATATTTATTGAAAGGACTGATACTGAAGCTGAAGCTCCAACACTTTGGCCACCTGATGCAGAGTCAACTTTTAGGAAAAGATCCTGATGCTGGAAAAAATTGAGGGTAGGAGGAGAAGGGAGCGACAGAGGATAAGATGGTTGGACGGCATCACCGACTCAAGAAACATGAATTTGAACAAACTCTGAGAGATAGTAAAGGACAGGGAAGCCTGGTGTGCTGCAGTCCATGGGATCATATAGAGTGAGACATGACTGAGCGACTGAACAGCAACAAGACGTGTATAACTTCTGGAACCATTATTCTTAGATGTAAAATAGGCATATATATTGGAGGTGCCTTGCTTGACTCTTTGGAGCTTAAAATTATTAAAAATTAAAATTGTTATTAATTTCTTAATTATTTAAAACTAAAACTATTAAAAATACTATCTGTTAATTTTTTAGCTAAGTCTTTGGATTTCTTGGTGCCAAATTAAAACCTAAAAGGGTTGTACCACTGGGTTGGGAAATTTTAATTTCCCAATATATCTCATTACATGGTAATTTTCTTTAGGTTGGTGGGTGACATGTGTCTATCTAACTTGTTCTGTAACCAACTTATCCTAACATGGGACTCTTTGGATTAGGTGGAAAGTATCCAAATAGCTTTTAAATGCTCAATCAGTGCTCACTGATTTTTTTGTGGCTTTTTGATTCCCATTAATGTAGCTTCTATCTACACAGACCAAGATAAACAAACATGTACACTGTAATATATAGCAGTAACCAGAGATATTACTTTGACTTGGCCAAGAGAAGGCTCTGGGTGCACCACCAACAATTCCCAATGTGCCACTGAGATGTGGGGGGAAAAAACAAAACAAGCAGACCCTAAAGAATGGGGACTGTGGACTGATTCCAAACAGATGGGCAGCTACAGCTGCTAACAGTAGTTCCTAGTGTGAAATCTAGGAAGGATTCCAAAAAACCAGGGAAACTGGACTAAACCCAGAGGTTTCTGTTAGGTAGGTAGAATAGGGAAAAGGAGTCCAAAATGGCGGTGGCTAAAAAACAAGGAAGATCAAAGGAAGGTCCGAGGGCCAGAGTGAAGACTTCAGGCAGAACAAACAGCACTCCTGGCTAAACCCAATTTGCATAGGGCAGGCCCAGGTGGAGGAAAAAACATATAAAAGGAGGAGCCAAAGCGCTTTCTCACAGACTCTCTCTCTCCTGCGTGCGTGTGCTCGCTCTCTCTCTCTCTCTCTCTCTCTCTCTCCCCCTCTCTCCCTCTCTCTCTCCTGCTATCTTCTAAATAAAATAGAGCTGTAACACTGATTTGCCTAAGAGCTATAACACGGTTTGTCCAAGACCCAAGAGCTGTGATGAGCCAAGGGCTTTAATGTCCGTCGCTCCAAATCTTTGTTGTGACGAGACAAAGAACCAGGAACATGCACTCGCGTGACATTTCCAATGTGGAATCTGGGGACAGAACTAAGAGTTGGGGTTTCCAATCAAATGAGGGAATATGGTCTGACCAATCAGTGGTTCTCAACGTGGAACTAAGGATTCCAGTCAAATGGGGAACTGACTCAAAAGATAGATAAGGAGTTTGATGGAAAGAGATTATAGCTCAGAACCTGGAGGAGATTATCCATGGCTGTTGGAAATGGCAAGAAAGAGAACTCAAACTGGTTTGCAGGTAACACCTGTGTTTTTGTCGTCCCTGACACCATTGGAAGTCCTCTTCAATCTCACTGCTGCCATCAAGTCTGTTAAAAAGCAAAATCAAAGTAAATTTAAATATTCGGTTGGTTTTATTCAGTGATTCATAAATTGGGCAACATCTCATCTAACAGATAGAAAGGAACTCTAAGGAGCTATAGAAAATGGAAGTTGTTATAGGCAGAAGGAGGTGGGAAAAGGAAGTTCTAGCAAAGAATAGTTGTTTAAGGCAAGGTCATCTTCCTATAGGAGATAGAAGGATCTACTGGGTGGATTACCTCACTAATACTGGGCAGGTAATTCTAGGTTAATTTGTTAAATTTTACCTCCTGGGAGAGCCTGAAATTGAAATTAGATTAGGTTTTAAGTCTTGGTTTGCTGACCTGTGGTTTAGCAAAAGTGACTCCATTTTGGGCCTGTTGCTTCTTTTTTTAAGCATTAATTTGTTTATTTTTATAGTTTTTATTTTTTATCAGTTATATACTCATATCATGTAAAAGATGAAATAGTTCTATTAGGTTTGCTAAAAGTAAAAGCAGTGGCCCAAACCCACCATCCTTGCCCCATTTTTTTCTTTCCAGAAATAAACACTTTCACATCTTTTAGTTAATCCTTTGGCCATTTAGTTTTGTACTATATATATTATATATATATATATATATATATATATATATACACACACACACACACACACATATACCTATATGTATATATATTTTTTTCTCAAATTTTAAATTATTTAATCATTATCTACTGTGTTTTCTTGATGAATAAGTTTAAGAATCAAGAGAATAGATGATTTAGTTAACTGCTTTTTATCAGGTTCTGCTACAGTGTGTGTGTGCTCTCAGTAACTCAGTCAAGTCCAACTCTCTGTGGCCCTTTGAACTGTAGTTGGCAGGCTCTTCTATCTATGGAATGTTCCAGGCAAGAATACTGGAGTGGGTTGCCATTTCCTCCTCCAGGGGATCTTCCCGACCCCAAGATCAAAACTACATTTCCTGTATCTCCTGCATTGGCAGGTGGATTCTTTACCACTCTGCCACCTTATAATGCTACATAAAAAAGGACAATCAAATTTCAATCACTATGAAATTGAATGTTTATCTCTCAATTAAGAATCCACAGTTTGACTTGGGCAGCCCTGCCGCAGGATGTGGGGTTAGCTTCACGTCTGCTCCGTGGATCCTTCTGGGACCAGGGGCTACCCAGGGGAATGCTCTTCTCGGGAGGAAACACATCTCCCTATTCTCTTAGATTGTAATTTTGGTGACATAAATATTGTTAACATTTATGGCTATTGATGAAAGACAGAGGGAAACAAAAAGTGCCCACTGAACTGAGAAAGCATCTTGAAAATGAAAAAAACAAGGCATGTATTTGTGTTTCATGGCTACATTATTTAGCATTCTTTGTGTACTCTCTTTTCTGTTTAGCTTTTCAAAAATATATATAATTAATAACTAACATTTTTATTTGCTTATTTTTTCTGTGTACTTTTAAATTGCAAAGTGAAGAAAGCTGAGCACCAAAGAATTGATGCTTTTGAACTGTGGTGTTGGATAAGACTCTTGAGAGTCCCTTGGACTGCAAGGAGATCAAACCAGTCCATTCTAAAGGAGATCAGTCCTGGGTGTTCTTTGGAAGGACTGATGCTAAAGCTGAAACTCCAATACTTTGGCCACCTCATGCGAAGAGTTGACTCATTGGAAAAGACTCTGATGCTGGGAGGGATTGGGGGCAGGAGGAGAAGGGGACGACAGAGGATGAGATGGCTGGATGGCATCACCGACTCAATGGACATGAGTTTAAGTAAACTCTGGGAGTTGGTGATGGACAGGGAGGCCTGGTACGCTGTGATTCATGGGGTCAGAAAGAGTCGGACACGACTGAGCGACTGAACTGAACTGAAATAGATCTACATTTATAGGTTGCACATCAGGCACAAATATTGAAAATTTATTTAGAATTATCCTAAGAAATAATTCCTGATAACCAAAGGTAATCCTTGAAGCTATTTATATTACAGTTCTCTGGGTTTGCTTTAGGTTGAAAGCTGGTGATGAAAAATTATTGCAAGATTTACTTTGAGCTCAGAAGCAAAAATTTAGATACTTATTCAAAACTTCTTATTCCCTTAAACATAGCACCTTCACATGATTAAAAACCTTCAGTAACTAATTTCCATGTGAATTTTCTAAGTTTTTCTTTTACTTCAGAAATATTTTGGAACTTTTTAAAGGTTTAAACTGAGACAGAAAATGAATTACTTAAAACTTCGGTTTTTAAGAGTTTCAGTACTAATGAGTTAGATTTTCAAATTCAGATAAGTGAATGCTTAAGTATTATTCAATAGCTGTTGACAAACATAATTGATGGAAAATGTGCTTATAGATCATGTGTTCTATTTTCTTACCAAAATACATGAATTATAACTGGAATTCTATGGTTTGGAACAAACATGAACTTGAATTAGGAAATTTAATTAAATGTGAAACAAGGGGGAAATTGTGAATGGTGGCGTAAAGAGAACCAAAACTCATACACAGTTATATTGTTTACTAAAACCTGCCAAATTTTGAATCCCTGTATGCATGTGGTAAAGAACAATATGAGAATTCAGATTCTGTCTTAGTCATCTGTTCATATACACTATATTAGCTTGGGACGCTAAAGAAATATTTTAGTAACACTGCAAGAATTGCAGCCAACAATCTTTTCCGGGTTATGTGCAAAGTAAACAGTGACTAGGAAGAAAACTTATTCAGTGAGAGAAGTTTTTTAATTTTATAGCTATAACTTTTGGTGTACGGGGAGGAAATGAAATTAAATTGCATGGCTATTAGTGAATTCTGGTTTTGTTTAGGTATAATATCTTTTCACTAAGATAGCTGCATATCTTTTTAGCATGATAAGATCATAGAAAAAATAATAAAGATTATTCTAATTTGGGCACAAACACTAAAAAATTATTTTGTGGATTGGAAATGAAATAGTTGTAAACCAAGAGAGATTTTTTTTTTTTAATTCATGGAGGTTTCAGTTCCTTATTACTATGAAGAAAAGCCAATAGGCAGATTTTGAACCAAGAGATGTTACAATAGAAGAACTAGCCATTTTAATGTTCAATATTATTTTGTTTATAGTTCTCTCATAGGTTATCTGTGTAATTTCTGATTTAGGTAGAAAATTGAAGTTTCATTCAATTCTTTTTGTACAGTACCTTGTTTTGTCATCAAATAAATGATGAATAAGTGTATTTATTTAAATATTCAACATTGTAAGAGGATCACCAGATTCTTTATATGTTCCTTTTTGGGGGGTGGGTGGGTGCTGTGCTATGCAGTATGTGGGATTGTAGTTCCCTGACCAGGGATGGAACCCATGTCCCCTGCATTGGAAGCACAGAATCTTGGCCACTAGACCACCAGGTATGATCCCTGTATGTTCCTATTATATTTATGAACTTTTAAAAATGTTGCTTGTATATCCTCCTTCAATTGCCATAGATTAATCTTGCAGAAAATGTTCATTTGTCACTTTTTTTTGCATATCCCTCCCCACTCCAAGTCTTCAGGTTCTATTAGTCACAGTAGTCATTTCTGGGTGGGTTTGATACAATATAAAGTAAGCAAATCAGAAGACCTGCTTATTTTATTTTTTCAGCTTTTCCACTCAGTGCTTGGTGTTTTATTTTCCTTTTCATTGAGATAGATGTCACTGCAATAATTTTACAGATCCAGGCAACATTAGATTCCTAATAGCTTCATTGTTGATGTGTGTTATTTGTCCCTGTACAGGTCTCTGATGTTCTGAACTCTGGAGCTATGCTTTTGTTTCATCATTACCCCATTGCTTTGACCTTAAGACTTACTCCTGTCTAGGGATCCTTATTTCCAATGAGAAAGGTTTGGAGAGACTTAGGAAAATATTTACCTCATAACCAGGAAGGAAACTTGTTTACACCCTGAAACATCTGAGCTCGGACAAAGAGGCAAACATATCATTGGGCTTGTTTCATTAAAAAAAAATCATCAGTAGCCTTCAACCTTTTCATCCAAACTGGTAGTAGCATAGCAAAGTAATTGGTAGCCTAACTCTAAACTATTTTGACAACCAAGACTTAAAAAAAAAAATGTGTTTTATTGAAGTATAGTTGATTTATAATGCATTAGTTTCTGGTATATAGAAAAGTGATTCTTTTTCATATTCTTTTCCATTATGGTTTATCACAGGATACTGAATATAATTCCCTGTGCTATACTGTAGGACTTTGTTGTTTTTCCATTCTATATATAATAGTTTGCATCTGCTAATCCCAAAATCTCAATCCATCCCTCCACTTCCCCTCCCCCTTGGCAACCACAAATTTGTTTTCTGTGTATGTGAGCCTGTTTCTCTTCCATAGATAAGTTCATTTGTGTAGTATTTTAGACTCCATACAGAAGTGATACTATATGGTATTTGTCTTTATCTCTCTGACCTCACTTCGTATGATACTCTCTACTAACATCCATGTTGGTGCAAATGGTATTACATCATTCTTTTTATGGCTGAGTAGTATTCCATTGGACTGTTGTCTAGTTGCTAAATAATGTCTGACTATTTTGTGACCCCATGGACAGTAATCTGCTAGGCTCCTCGCTCCATGGGGTTCACCAGGCTAGAATACTGGCGTGGTCTCCGTTTCCTTCTCCACTGAATCTTCCTGACCCAAAGATTGAACCCATGTCTCCTGCATTGTTTAGTTCAGTAAAGTCGCTCAGTCATGTCCGACTCTTTGCAACCCCATAAACTGCAACACACCAGACTCCCCTGTCCATCACCAACTCCTGGAGTCCACCCAAACCCATGTCCATCGAGCTCGTGATGCCATCCAACCATCTCATCCTCTGTCGTCCCCTTCTTCTCCTGCCCTCAATCTTTCCCAGCATCAGGGGTTTTTCAAGTGAGTCAGCTCTTCACATTAGGTGGCCAAAGTATTGGAGTTTCAGCTTCAACATAAATCCTTCCAATGAATACCCAGGACTGATATCCTTTAGAATGGACTGGTTGGATCTCCTTGCAGTCCAAGGGACTCTCAAGAGTCTTCTCCCACACCACAGTTCAGAAGCATCAATTCTTCGGCACTGAGCTTTCTTCACCGTCCAACTCTCACATCAATACAAGACCACAGGAAAAACCATAGCCTTGACTAGACGGACCTTTGTTGGCAAAGTAATGTCTCTGCTTTTCAATATGCTATCTAGGTTGGTCATAACTTTCCTTCCAAGAAGTACGCATCTTTTAATTTCATGGCTGCAGTCACCATCTGCAGTGATTTTGGAGCCCAGAAAAACAAAGTCAGCCACCGTTTCCACTGTTTCCCCATCTATTTCCCATGAAGTGATGGGACCAGATGCCATGATCTTAGTTTTCTGAACGTTGAGCCTTAAGCCAACTTTTCACTCTCCACTTTCACTTTCATCAAGAGGCTTTTTAGTTCCTCTTCACTTTCTGCCATAAGGGTGGTGTCATCTGCATATCTGAGGTTATTGATATTTCTCCTGGCAATCTTGATTCCAGCTTGTACTTCCTCCAGCCCAGCGTTTCTCCTGATGTACTCTGCATATAAGTTAAATAAGCAGGGTGACAATATACAGCCTTGATGTACTCCTTTTCCTATTTGGAACCAGTCTGTTGTTCCATGTCCAGTTCTAAGTGTTGCTTCCTGATCTGCATGCAGGTTTCTCAAGAGGCAGGTCAGGTGTTCTGGTATTCCCATCTCTTTCAGAATTTTCCATAGTTTATTGTGATCCACACAGTCAAAGGATTTAGCATAGTCCATAAGGCAGAAATAGATGTTTTTCTGAAACTCTCTTCCTTTTTTGATGATCCAGCAGATATTGGCAATTTGATCTCTGGTTCCTCTGCCTTTTCTAAAACCAGCTTGAACATCTGGAAGTTCACAGTTCACGTATTGCTGAAGCCTGGCTTGGAGAATTTTGAGCATTTCTTTAGTAGCATGTGAGATGAGTGCAATTGTGTGGTAGTTGGAGCATTCTTTGGCATTGCCTTTCTTTGGGATTGGAATGAAAACTGACCTTTTCCAGTCCTGTGGCCACTGCTGAGTTTTCCAAATTTGCTGGCACATTGAGTGCAGCACTTTCACAGCATCATCTTTCCGGATTTGAAATAGCTCCACTGGAATTCCATCACCTCCACTAGCTTTGTCTTAGTGATTCTTCCTAAGGCCCACTTGACTTCACATTCCAGTATGTCTGGCTCTAGGTGAGTGAGCACAGCATCGTGATTTTCTGGGTTGTGAAGATCTTTTTTTGTACAGTTCTTCTATATATTCTTGCCACCTCCTCTTAATATCTTCTGCTTCTATTATGTCCCTACCATTTCTGTTCTTTATTGAGCCCATCTTTTCATGAAATGTTCCCTTGGTATCTCTAATTTTCTTGAAGAGAAATTGTAGGCAGATTCTTTACCACTTAGCCACCAGGGAAGCCCCATTCCATTACATTTACATATATATACACACACACACACACACACACATATATACATACACCACACCTCGTTTATCCATTCATCTGTCAATAGACATTTAGGACACCTGAGACCTTAATCATGTCCCCATCACTTCCTAATGAGGTAACATTAAATGTATTCTTTAGTTTAAAAAGTATGAAAACCTACAGTCCTCTTTACAAAAGATGGGTGCATATGATCTCCCTCTGAATAATCCCCTTCTCTGCATTCCTATAAACTAAGGCTTCATAAACATGCACTTTAACCTCATACCTCTTTTTCTTTTCCCTATTAGGGTTAAAAGAAAACACACAAACACCTCCAAATAAGAACAAAGCAAAAATAAAATTTAAAACTTACATAAAATTAAAAACTTAGATTATAAAAGAAAATCCTGGTGCATAGGAAAAATCAGTTAAGACTTAAACATACTCTGCCACATGAAAGATTTTAATGTCTTACTTTAAAAATGAAACCAAGATAAATGGAAATATTGAAGAATCCCATTCAAGATAAAACTGTGGGATATAGTCTATATGTTCTGACCAAATTCTAAAGGAGAATATCTGAAAAAAAAGAAAAGATGGGGACTATAGTTATATGGTTGAATGTCGAACTCATCCTAAGTTTAGATATAATGATTACATATGAACAAGGCACTGATTTACACTCAAAAACTGTTGTATTTTGTCAGTGCAGTGTTATGTTACCTTGAGAAGATCTCATCTTATAGCCTTAAAATCTTAAATTAGAAGTAATTGGTATCTCCTTGCCTGAAGGTTTAGCTTGATTATTAAATAATGGGAAAATAAGTGGTTGTGGAAATAAAACAAATGCTTGAAACTGAGGTTTCTACTTCAAAAATAGGTATTATTTCTAATAGCGAAGTCTGTTTTCTGAAAACAGAAAAATTAATAAAGGAATGATTTTTGAGAATGTGTGTTGTGAATTGTTACCACTTAATTTCTTTGAGGGCAACAAGAAAAATTGAATTTACTTATATCTTTAAAAATATTTGTTTAGAGTAAAAGCATGGACATAAGTATAAGAAATTCAAAATGGAAAGAGACCAAAATAGTGTTACCCAAATCAGAGAAATGAGTTGTGAAATGAAGATGTGAGAATTATATACTTTATTTATAGATTTCATGTATCATTTTTACTGATATTGACATTTGTTTTCCATCCAAGGCAATTACACAGGAGGTAGGTTTTCAAGCTATCTGCTTTGGTTTGATAATCCTTGTGCTGCACTTCTCTTCTCACAGTGTGTCTTGTAATAATTAAAGTCACAGACAAAACCAGATCCAGAAATGGTCACTTATTATTTAAGCAATGGGAAAATACAATCCATACTAGAGAAAAATCTGTTGTTTGTTTACTTCCTTTGGATTTAGTTTTTTCTTATTGATGAGAATACACAGTTTGCTCAGCATGCATTTTTTTCATTCAGTGATCAGATTTTGAATATTTGTATTACTTAGATTTATGAGAAGAAAAATGTTTCCTGACATCCCATTTACTTTTGATGTGTTTACCAGACTCTGTAATTTGGAATTTAGAATTCATAGGCTGAGTATCTTCTTATAATTTGATTTTAGCATCATATTCAAGATTCCAAAGAAAGATACTTTGTGTTTCACTCTTTTTTCCCCCCAATTATTTGTATATCAGTTGTGTTCACAATACCTTTGATAATAGGTATGACAAGGGTAGTGCTATTATAGTTTCACAGATACAGTATCTAAGACCCAATGTACTTGGCCCAAAACGCCGTCTCCTCAGAAGTTTCCCCACTAATCTAGAGAGAAAAATACATCTTAAACCTCAATGTATTAATGAACTTAAATAAATAAATAACTTAATAATTCTTAATTATCCAAGTTGTTAGAATCTGGCCTAACAGATTCAGTACCTCAGTCTGTCCTCAGTAGACAGTAACGGTGTGAAGGAGGAAGCTAGAGCCCAAATACCACTGACCCTGAAACTTCTGGATCCTTATCCATGTTCTTCACTGGATAAAAACATTTGTTTCTGCCTGAAAATACTGTTCAGGACTAAAAGAGAAAGTTTATGGATACAGGCAACTAGCTAGAAGTCCCTGACTCTGCCTCCCCCAAATTCCCATTAAAATACTTATGCAGGCAGAGAAAAATATGAAAATTCCTCAACCTCAAACACCTGGACTGAGCATCAATTTACTTCTAGGATCTGAGAGAAATGTTTGCTTGGCAGAATACTTCTTTCATGCACTTCTGCTAGGAACAGTTTTAGTTGCCAAGCATTAAAGGGGACAATCTTCCCTCTCTAAAAATCTTCCTGCTGGCATCTTATTTTCTCCTGATGGAATTTCTTCTCCTCTTTCAAGGTATTTTTTTTTTTCTTGAATTCTATTAATAATGGTCAATAGGATTACCATTATTTTAAAACCATTTTTAAAAAAAGAGTTTCTTCTTTCTTCTAATAAATAATCTTCATGTATGTTCTTATGAGGCTCTTGAATGATATTCTGTATTTTGTTCTTTATTTTGCATAATTTTCTGACAGAGGGCCTAAGGTCTACACTAAACAGAAAACTGGGCAGCATTTTTTTTTTTTTTTTTTTTTGAGTTACCATATTTTCAGCTAATCAGAGTACTTTCTCTCTACTTCCTCTCTCTTAGGACTCACCTGTCAGAGAACAATTGTGAAGACATTAATTTGAGCATATCACATCCTGAGCATTAAGGTGGGAATGGGGCTAAAGTTCCATAAGTAAAATAAGAAGAGAGCAAAAATTCAAATATGAATATATGTTAGTATTGCATTTTTTAAAATGAGAAAAAGGCAGGGAGCATAGAAAGAGGATTAATTTAGAAAATATATACAAAATAAAGAATTTCTCTGTGCTGGGAAACATCTTATATGAAGGATTACTACTTCTGATTTCCAGTCTGACATGTAAGGAGCTTGGAAGTCACCATTTCACCCTAACAACAATGAAAAAAGTGAGCAAACTTAAAAGTCATCAGTTCTTCTTAGATCACTTAGAGAAGTGGGGTCACAGGGCAAACTGCTGTCCTAAAACTTGGAGAGATAGACAGGAGAACACAGAGAATCCTGACTGACTGAAACAAAAATTCTTCCATGAATCACTGCTGGAAAATCTAAACTATAATAAACAAATCACTGTAGACAACAGCAGGGGAAGGGAAAAGTTGTTATTTGGAATTACTCCAGAGCATTTAGTTCTTCTTCACAAGGCCTGAGTTCAAGAGAAATTATTTTACCAGAGTCTAACATACTGGATTTTTTTTTTTTTTTTTTTTCCGGAGCCTAACCAACCTTAGGGAAGTGAAATATTCAACTCCAGTTCCCTTTAGCCTTCCATATGTGGAGATGAGAAACACTCAGTTCCAGCCTATTCCAGGCATTCTATTCCACCTAAGGAAGGGTGAAGTTCACAATCCAGGGGCATAGGCTTACCAAAACTGAGACCTAATTATGGACAGAGCAAATACCAGAAATAGACTTAGATATGGCAGTATCAGTTGGAAGTATTAGACCAGAAATATAAAATAACTATGATTAATATGCTAAAAGGGCTCTAATAGAAAAAATAAACAACATGCAAGGATAGGTAATATAAAATAGAAATTTTTAAAAAGAATGAAAAAGAAGTGCTGTAGATCCAAAACATCAGTCAGAGTAAAGAATATCTTCAATGATCCCCTTAGTAGACAAGACACAATGTGGAATCTCTGAACATATGTCAATGGAAACTTCCAGAACTGAAAAACAAAGAGAAAAAGTGGAACATAATATCTAAGAAATTTGGAACAGCTCCAAAATATGTATCATATACATAGTGGGACTATCAGTAGCAAAATAGAGAAAAAAAAATACTTGGAGTAATAATAACTGAGAATATCCCCAAATTAGTGTCACAGATCAAACTGAAGATATGGGAAGCTCAGAGAACACCAAGCAGAATGAACGCCAAAAATACAATGCCTAGGCACATTGTGCTTCCCTGGTGGCTCAAACGGCAAAGAAGTTGCCTGTAATGTGGGAGAGCTGACTTCGATCCCTGGTTTGGGAGGGTCCCCTGGAGGAGGGCATGGGAAACAACTACAGTATTCCTGCTTGGAGAACCTGATGGACAGAAGAGCCTGGCTGGCTACAGTCCATAGAGTCACAAAGAGTCATATACAACTGAGTGACTAAGCACACACACACACACACACACACACACACACACACAGGCATATTATATTCAAACTGTGTGCCTTTAACTGTTGTAGGTCAAGAAGCAACAGTTAAAACTGGTCATGTAACAGCAGACTGCTTCCAAATTGGGAAAGGAGTACATCAAGGCTATATATTGTCACTCTGCTTATTTAACTTATATGCAGAGTACATCATATGAAATGTCGAGCTGGAAGAAACACAAGCTGGAATCAAGATTGCTGGAAGGAATATCAATAACCTAAGATATGCAAATGACACCACACTTATGGGAGAAAGTGAAGAGGAACTGAAAAGCCTCTTGATGAAAAGTGAAAGAGGAGAGTGAAAAAGCTGGCTTAAAACTCAACATTCAAAAAAAGAAGATCATGGCATCCAGTCCCATCACTTCACGGCAAATAGATGGGGAAACAGTGGAAACATGTCAGACTTGATTTTCTTGGACTCCAAAATCACTGCAAATGGTGACTGCAGCCATGATATTAAAAGATGCTTGTTCTTGGAAGAAAGGCTATGACAAACCTAGACAGCATATTAAAACCCAGCAACATCATTTTGCCAACAAAGGTCCGTCTAGTCTAAGCTATGGTTTTTCCAGTAGTCATGTATGGATTGTGATAGTTGGACCATAAGGAAGGCTGAATGCCAAAGAATTGATGCTTTTGAACTATGGTGTTGGAGAAGACTCTTGAGAGTCCCTTGGACTGCGAGGAGATCAAACTGGTCAATCTTAAAGGAAATCAATCCTGAATATTCATTAGATGGACTGATGTTGAAGCTGAAGCTCCAATACTTCAGCCACCTGATGTGAAGAACTGACTCATGAGAAAAGACCTTGATGCTGGGAAAGATTGAAGGCAGGAGGAGAAGGGGACGACAGAGGACAAGATGGTTGGATGGCATCACTAAGTTTGAACAAGCTTTGGGAGATGATGAAAGACAGGGAAGTCTGGCATGCTGCATTCCATGTGGTTGCAGAGTCGGACATGACTGAGTGACTGAACAACAGCAGAAGGAGTTTATAGGAAATCTTTGTGTAGGAAATCTCTATGCCTTCCTACTCAATTTAAAATTAAGAAGTGGGAGCACTAATCCTATTAAAGTTGGCCAGAAAGATGTCTGACTTCTCAAATCTTTGTGACCAGAAAACGTCCTAGCCTTTTGTATCCCTTTACAGCAGTAAGAGTTTTGGACCACAGACTAGAACTCACGTCAGGGCTCTAGGCTCAAGTGAAAAACTCGACTGTGGTTAGAGTAGCTATTCCTACATTGGTAGGTGCCCAAGCTTTCTCTCAGTAGGCATCATAATTTGTATCTAAAGCAATGACATTTCCAAATTCTGCTAGACCTACCTACTAGCATGCAATCATCTGTATAAGACATTTTTTGGCAGAGCTAACTTAATATGGAAGAAGACTCTAGAGTAGGCATGTAGTACCCCCACATCAGTGCTCTGAATTAGATACTCTTTTATAAATAAAGACATTTAAATATAAGTACATTCACCTACTTGCCCAAGCTTGCACAGTTAAGTGGAAGATCCAAAATAAAAAGGCAGAACAGGGAATTCCTTGGTGGTCCAGTGGTTAAGACTCAGTGCTCAGGTTCAGTATCTGATTGGACAACCAAGATCCTGCAAGCTGTGAACCATGGGCCAAAAATAAATTTAAAAAGTAAAAACCAGAACATGTTAAACATTCACATTTAGAATCTGGATAGAATTCAGTCAGTACTAAAGTCAAAGTATAAGCCAGTATTAGAAGATAGCATTGAGAGGTATTTTCCTGGAATTTGCAGGAACATTTCAATAGGACTGAGCTTTGAATTAGGTCTTGAAAGGCAGAAAAAGAAAGTTCCATTCATGAAATGTTATATTTGGTGGGCGAAGATCAATGAGGAAAAGAAAGTAAATAAAGACAGAGACAGTAGAAAATTCTGGGTGTGTTCACTTAATAGGTCTTATTCCATTTGAATAAACATTGCAGATATAGTCAGGTTGAGTAAGAGAAATGCATGGAAGTATTAATATAGTTGGGGGCTTCCCTGGTGGCTCAGATGGTAAAGAATCTGCCTCCAGTGCAGGAGACCCAGGTTCAATCCCTGGGTTGGGAAGATCCCCTGGAGAAGGAAATGGCTACCCACTCCAGGATTCTTGCCTGGAGAATCCTATGGACAGAAGAGTCTTGAGAGATATAGTCCACGAGGTCACAAAGAGTTGGACACAACTGATCAACTAAGCACATTAGCATGTTAATATAGTTACTCAGCCCTCTTTGGGTAATATTGCATAGAATGCATTTTTATCCTTTCATTTTCAACCTATTTGTTGTCTCAGATCTATAGCAAGTCTCTTTTAGACATAAGACAGTTGGATCATGTTTATTTTTGTTTTATTCATTCTGCCCATCTCTGTCTTTTGATTGGATATTTTAATTCATTTACATTTAAAGTATTTACTGATTAAGGATGAACTTATTTCTTCCATTTTGCTATTTTCTATATATGCTTGGTATTTTTTTTGTTTGTTTCTTATTTCCTCCATTACTGATTCCTTTTGTCTTTGTTTGTTGTCATAATGAAATGTTTTGATTCACTTCTGTTTTCTTTTGTGTATTTGCTACATTTTTTTTTCTTTCTGTTTTCCATGAGATTACATTTAAAATTCTAAAATTATAACAGTCTAATTGAAATTTATATCAATTTAACTTCAATAGCTTACAAAACCTGTGGTCCTCCTTTTTTGTTGTTTTCATAAGTTACACCTTTATACACATGTTCCCCAAAACATAAATTCATAATTATTTATTCTATGTGCATCTTTAAAATTATATAGGAAACAGAAAGTGAAGTTATAAACCAGAAGTACAACAATATAGCTGTTATATTTACCCATTTTTTTTAACTTTACTGGGGATATTTATTTCTTAATATGTCTTCCAGTTACTATCTGGTGTTATTTTATTTCAACCTAAAAGATTCTTTTTCGGATTTCTTTTATGAGAGGTCTAGTAATAACAAACTGCCTCAGCCTTTGTTTATTTAGAAATTTGTTAACCTCACTGTCTTTTTTAAGCTGAAATATAGTTAACCTATAGTATTGTCTTAGTTTCAGGGTTATAACATAGTGATTTAGTTATATGTGTGTGTGTCTGTGTGTGTATGTATATATTGCTTTCAGATTCTTTTCTGTTATAGGTTACTCCAAAATATTGGGTGTAGTTCCCCACGCTATACAGTAGGTCTTTGTTGGTTATATATTTTATGTATAGTAGGGTATATACATTAATTCCAAACTCCTAATTTCCACCACCTTTCCCCTCCTTTCCACTTTGATAACCATAAATTTGTTTTCGGTTTCTGTGGATCAGTTTCTGTTTTGTATATAATTTCATTTGTGTAATTTTTTAAGATTCCACATCTAAGCAGTATCATATGATATTTCTCTTTTTCTGTCTGGCTTGCTTCACTTAGTATGATAATCTCCAGGTTCCGTGTGGCTGCACATGGCATTATTTCATTCTTTTTAGTGGGTGACTAACATCCCATTGTATACATACTACCCCGAAGACCGTAATCTTGACTATACAGACTTTTGTCGGCAGAGTAATGTCTCTGCTTTTCTACACTCTGTCTAGGTTTGTCACCACTTTCCTGTCAAGAAGCAATTGTCATCTGATTTCATGGGTGCAGTCACCATCCACAGTGATTTTGGAGCTCAAGAAGAGGAAATCTGTCACTGCTTCTACCTTTTCCCCTTCTATTTGCCATGCAGTAATAGGGCCGGATGCTATGATCTTGGGTTGTTCTTTTTTTTTAATATTTAGTCTTAAGCCAGCTCTTTCACTCTCCTCCTTCACCCTCATCAAGAGGCTCTTTAGTTCCTCTTTGCTTTCTGCCATTAGAGTGGTCTCATCTGCATATCAATGGTCACGTATGGTTGTGAAAGCTGGACTATAAAGAAGGCAGAACGCCAAAGAATTGATGCCTTCCAACTGTGGTGCTAGAGAAGACTCCTGAAAGTCCCTTGAACAGCAAGGAAATCAAACCAGTCTATCTTAAGGGAGATCAACCCTGAATATTCACTGGAAGGACTGATGCTGAAGCTGAAGCTCCAGTATTTTGGTCATCTGATATGAAGAGATGACTCATTGGAAAAATCCCTGGTGCTGGGAAAGATTGAGAGCAAAGGAAAAGAGGGCATCACAGGATGAAATGGCTGTGCGGCATCACTAATGCAATAAACATGAACTTGGGCAAACTCCGGAAGTTGGTGAGGGACAGGGAGGCCTGGCGTGCTGCAGTCCACGGGGTCGCAAGAGTCAGACACGATTGGGTGACGGAACAACAACAACATACATACCACATCTTCTTTAGCCATTCAACTGTTTTTTGACGTTTAGTTTGCTTCCGTGTCTTGGCTATTGTAAATAGTGCTACTATGAACATTGGGGTTCATGCATCTTTTTGAATTATTGTTTTCTCTGGATATATGCCCAGGAGTGAGATTGCAGGATCATATGGTTGCCTATTTTTAGTTCTTTTTTTAGAACATTCCATACTGTTTTTCCCAGTGGCTGCACCCTCCTTCCCAACAGTGTAGGAGGGCTGTTTATTCTCCACACCTTCTCCAACATTTATTATTTGTAAATTTTTTGATAATGGCCATTCTGACTGGTGTGAGGTGGTACTTAATTGTAGTTTTGATTTATATTTCTCTAATAATTAGCAATGTTAAACATTTTTTCATGTGCCTTTTGGCCATTTGTATGTCTTTTTTGAAAAAATGTCTATTTAGATCTTTTGCCCATGTTTTGATTTTTTTTTTTTAATATTGAGCTGTATGAGATTGTTGTATATTTTGGAGATTAAAGACAGTCTGTTCAATAAGAGGTGCTGGAAAAACTGGATAGCTACATGTAAAATAAATTAGGACAGTCTCTAATACCTCACACAAAAATAAACTCAAAATGAATTAAATGCTTAAATATAAGACTGCTACTATAAAATCCCTAGAGGAAAACATAGGCAGAATACCATGATATAAATTATAGTACTATCTTTCTGGATCTGTCTCTTAGAGTAATGAAAATAAAACCAGAAATAAGCAAATGAGATCTAATTAAACTTAAAAGCTTTTGCATAGCAAAGGAAACTACAAGCAAAATGAAAAGACAACCTACAGAATGAGAAAAAAAAAATATTTGGAAATGATGCAGTGACAAGGGATGAATTGCTGTCATTTTTTGAAGGACAATTTTGTTACAATCTTGGTTGAAAAATTTTTTTTTCCCTCTCATCACTTTAAATATGACATCCTGCTGCCTTTGTACCTCTGTGGTTCCTGATGAGAAAATGAGTGTTAATTTTATTGAGAGCCCTTCATAAATGATGAGTCACTTCTCTCTTCTTTCTTCCAAGATTCTCTAGCTTTTAAGAGTTTGATTATACTGTGTCTCAGAGGGGGCATCTTTCTTTTTATTCAACTTGGAGTTCATTTGCTTTCTTATATTTATAGAATTATGTCTTTTATCAGGTTTTAGACATTTTTAGCAATTATTTCTTCAAGCATTCTTTCTACAATTTTCTTTTTCTTCTTCTTCTGAGACTCATAAAATGTATGATGGCTTGCTTGACAGTATCCTACAAATCTCTTAGGCTGAATTCACTTTTATTCATATTTTTTCTACCATACTCAATAATTTCAATTGCTTTGTGCTCAAGTTTGCTGATTCTTCCTTCTGCCAGTTCAAATCTTCTTTTAAATTCCTCTAGTGAATTTGTTTTTTTTTTTTTTAATTTCAAGTATTGTATATCTTAACTCCAGAATTTATGTCTAGCTCCTTTCTACACTTTTCTGTATTTTCTTATATTCACTCTTTTATCAAACATCATTTTCCTTACTTCTGTTAGTTCTTTCCTCATGACTTCCATTAGCCCGATGAGCATGTTTATAACAATTAAACTACTTGGCCAGTTACTTTGATATCTTGGTGTCCTCAGGGATGGTTTCTATTCATTTATTTTGTTCATTTGAATGCAGTATATTTTCTGTTTATTTGTATGCTTTGTCAATGTTTGGTTGTTGTTTGAATCTGGACATTTAAATGTTATACTGTGGTAACTGTAATCAGATTCTCCCCTCTCCCTAGGGTTTGCTGTCTTAGTTGGTTGTTGAAGGTTGTCCATTCGTTCAGATATTCTTCTAAGCTATTTTTGCAAAATCTGAATTTCTTGTCCTGTGGTCACCAAAGTCTGTTTTCCTTTCTGTCATGTTCAACAAATGTGTTGACAGATATATCCTTGCATGAAAGAAGCTAAAAAGAAAAACAGAATCAGAAGCCAAAAAATTAAAACAAAAAAAAAAAATGGGGAAAATAAAAATTAGTGGGTAATCCAAATAGAATTGCAGATGTATACAATAAGGATTTATTAGCATTTTGAAAAGCCTTCCAGTTTTTAGTTCATGTTTGTTTTAGTACCACCAGTTTATCAATTATAATTTGTTTTTTTTCCATTCAGACATCAGAAACATCCATTCCATTCTCTCTTATACAAATCTAAGATTGCAGATCAACTCTATATTAGAAAGTTTTCAATGTCCCAAAGAAGTTCCCTAACATAGTACTCTCTTTACCAGTTATTTCCAGGCACTTAATTTTCCATCTTTATCTCTTCCTCTCACCAAGCAAGAGGAAGAAATTTTCAAAATGGAAAAGATAAACAGCAATTATTTTGGGTCGACTAAACTATCAGTAAGTGAGTGAACAGAAATAAAAAGAAAATATACATCAGAACAATTGACTTCCAATACTAATAAATATTTCTCTAGCTGCAGTAAAAGGAACAGATATTTCTTTTTATTTAAAGAAATAAGAAGCATTCCCTCTTCTAACAATTATTTATAGGTTGTAACCATTCTACAAAGAGATAACTGAAATGTAAATTAAATGATACATCATTTAGAAATTGAGATTGCTGCTGACATCCTATATTTTACAACTTGATGAAATCCTTTTTGAAAGAAATTATATCTTTCATCACAGTTCATTATATTTTGAGAAACATTTTAAAACAAGAAACTGTAGCAGAGTTTGCATAAATGGGTTCATCAGTTTCTCTCCCCAAGTTCTCAATATAACATGGTTCAATGAGTGTTTGCATATGCTCAAAAGTGGTCAAAGCCAAAAATAGCTGTCAAATGGATATAGTAACTTATAAGTTATATTAATATTTATTTTTTCCATTTAATATAACTCTTGTAGTAAGTCAATACAATCCTCAAGAGTTAAATATATTATGTTTCAAATAAAATATAGTTAAGCACTTAATCTGTGTTTACTATTATTAACAACACTCCATGGCAGCAATCTTTCATATTTACTACATAAAAGAAGCAATAGTAAGTCCTGGATTAAACATATGAGTAATTCATGTTCCACTTAAACTGGAAAAGCAAAGATTGATATGTTTTATATAGGCCACGATTATAATCAGAAAATTTTAATGTTGTTTTTGGTTATGGCTGTATAGTTTTCAATTTGTTCAAAAAGTTGTCTTGCTGGAATTATTTAAACATAGTAGAACATTAACCTTTCTTTTAGGTGACATGAATTTCAGCCAAAAATGACTTAAAACTTTACATGAATATATTCTATATGATTATCATAGTCTTAATGAAACAGACTGACTTTTTATCACTTTACATCAATTTGTAGATTAATCATAAACAGTACAATTTAAAGTTCAAATTAATTCTACTTGAAATTGTCATACCCTTCAAATGCATAATAAACATTTAACCATTTTCTTTGGTTTTCAAAGAAAAGAAGTATCTAAACCAAAACAAAAGCAACCAAAATAATTTGAGTTGGTGCCATACTATTTTACCTGAGAGGGTAATATCTATGACAAAGGGAAGATGACTCATTCTATATTCTAAGAAAAAGTATAAATTTCTTACTTCAACAGAAAAATAAATGCTTAAATATAGAAAGCTTGTATCCTATTTCATGTACAAATTCCTCTGAAAAATGTATGTATTGCTCTCTTCATTTACTTGTTCATTTATTAACACCTTATATGTACCAAACATTCTAGAAGGCACTATAAAAATCAAGATCAGAAAAGAATCTCCAGTTTCTGGTATAAGAGATTATATCAAACCAGTCTTCATAACAAAAATCTTAGAGTCTGGACTAAACAAAATGAAATAAATAAAAAATAATTCTGTAGGGGGAATGGAAGAATGACTAAAGAAAGCAGAAACACGAAGGAAAGAAGTCATTCAGGATGAGATCCACGTTTGACCACTTTCTCAATGAGCACACTCCTGCTGCTGCTGCTGCTGCTGCTAAGTTGCTTCAGTTGTGTCCGACTCTGTGTGACCCCAGAGATGGCCACCAACCAGGCTCCCCCATCCCTGGGATTCTCCAGGCAAGAACACTGGAGTGGGTTGCCATTTCCTTCTCCAATGCATGAAAGTGAAAAGTGAAAGTGAAGTCGTTCAGTCGTGTCTGACTCCTAGGGACCCCATGGACTGCAGCCTACCAGGCTCCTCCATCTATGGGATTTTCCAGGCAAGAGTACTGGAGTGGGGTGCCATTGCCTTCTCTAGAGCACACTCCTAGTCTGTGCTATATATGAGGGATAGAGGCCAACAAGAAAGTGACATTCTTGCTGGCTAACCAGTCAGAGATTGGAATTAGGAGCTTCCAGAATATACGAAAACTGAGGAAGAAGATCTCTGTGAAGAGGAATTCATAAAGATGAGGGAGCCAATGATCTACAAGTGAATTCGCTCAAAGTTTTACCTGACCACTAAACAGTGAGTTAAGGATGTTGAAATAATATTTTGAACTGAATGATATTTTGCCTACATTTGCAAAATATCACAAAAACAATAATAGAAGAAAATTTATAGGTGTAAGTATGTTTGTTTGAAAAGAAAAAAGGCTTCAAAATCAATGAGATAAACTTCCAACTTATGTTAGAAAAGGAGGAGCAAATTAAACTCAGAGTAAGTTGAAAGAAGGAAATAGAAAGATAAGAAAAGGTATCAGTAAAATAGAAAATAAACAGTTGAGAAAGAAAGCCAAAAATATGTTCTTTGCAAAAATAAATTTAGTAAACCTTTAGAAACTCTGATCAAGGAAATATAAATAGAAAACACATATTACTAATAATAATAATGAAGGAAACACACCACAGAGCCCACAAACATTAAAAGAATAATGAAACATTATAAATAATTTTAGACCAATAAATTCAGCAGCCTAGAAAAATAGACATAGTACTAAAACTCACTGGTTAATTAATAGAAGAATACCTGTGTATCTGTTTTAAAATTTAAATTTGTAGTTTAAAACTTTCCTACAGAGAAAAGTTCAGGCCCAGATTATTTTACGAGTGAATCATTTTACATAATTAAGGAAAAAAATAATGTCAGTTTAAATAAAACCTCCGTTAGTTTCCTAGTGCTGTTGGGAACAAATATTACCGCACAATGGTTTAAAAACAACAAAAATTTGTTCTTCCACAGCTCTGGAGGCTAGATGTCTGAAGTTAAAGTATCAGCAGGACTGTGTTCCTGCAGACTCTTGGGGAAATCTGTTTATGCCTTTCTCTCAGCCTCTGGTGTTGCCAGTAACCCTGGGTGTTCCTTGGCCAGTAGCAGCATCACTGCATTCTACCTCTGTTGTACATGGCATTCTCGCTATGTGTCACTACCTCTGTCTCTTTTTGTTTTCTTAAAAAAATACATCAGTCGTATTAAATTAAGGCTCACCCTAATGTCCACAGTAGATGTAGCTTAATTATATCTGCAACTGGCCAATTTCCAAATATCTGCAAATGGCCAATTTCCAAAAGGTCATGGTCACAGGTATTAGGGATTATGACTTCAACATGTATTTTGGCTTCCCTGGTGGCTCAGATGGTAAAGAATCTGCCTGCAGTGCAGGAGACCTAAGTTCTGTCTCTTGCTGAGGAAGATCACCTGGAGAATTGATGGCTACCCACTCCAGTGTTTTTGCCTGGGAGGACCCATGGACAGAGGAACCTGGCTGGCTGAGGTCCATGGGGTCTCAAGAATTAGGCACAACTGAGCAACTAACACTTCAACCCATAACAAACTATTTCTGAAAATAAAGAACACGTCCCAACTCTTGAGGCCAGCATAACCGTGATCCCCAAATAAAAGAGGCATATTGATTCAAAATTCTCCAAGCCAGTCTTCAGCAATACGTGAACCATGAACTTCCGGATGTTCAAGCTGGTTTTAGAAAAGGCAGAGGAACCAGAGATCAAATTGCCAACATCTGCTGGATCATCGAAAAAGCAAGAGAGTTTCAGAAAAACATCTATTTCTGCTTTAATGACTATGCCAAAGACTTTGACTGTGTAGATCACAATAAACTGAGGAAAATTCTGAAAGAGATGGGCATACAAGACCACCTGACCTGCCTTTTGAGAAACCTATATGCAGGTCAGGAAGCAATAGTTAGAACTGGACATGGAGCAACAGACTGGTTCCAAATAGGAAAAGGAGTACGTCAAGGCTGTATATTGTCACTCTGCTTATTTAACTTCTATGCAGAGTACATCAGGAGAAATGCTGGGCTGGATGAAGCATAAGCTGGAATCAAGATTGCCAGGAGAAATATCAATAACCTCAGATATGCAGATGACACCACCCTTATGGCAGAAAGTGAAGAGGAACTAAAAAGCCTCTTGATGAAAGTGAAAGAGGAGAGTGAAAAAGTTGGCTTAAAGCTCAACATTCAGAAAATGAAGATCATGGCATCTGGTCCCATCACTTCATGGGAAATAGATGGGGAAATAGTGGAAACAGTGTCAGACTTTATTTTGGGGGCTCCAAAATCACTGCAGACAGTGATTGCAGCCATGAAATTAAAAGACGCTTACTCCTTGGAAGAAAAGTTATGACCAACCTAGATAGCATATTGAAAAGCAGAGACATTACTTTGCCAACAAAGATTCATCTAGTCAAGGCTATGGTTTTTCCAGTGGTCATGTATGGATGTGAGAGTTGGACTGTGAAGAAAGCTGAGCATTGAAGAATTGATGCTTTTGAACTGTGATGTTGGAGAAGACTCTTGAGAGTCCCTTGGACTGCAAGGAGATCCAACCAGTCCATTCTAAAGGAGATCAGTCCTGGGTGTTCTTTGGAAGGAATGATGCTAAAGCTGAAACTCCAATACTTTGACCACCTCATGCGAAGAGTTGACTCATTGGAAAAGACTCTGATGCTGGGAGGGATTGGGGGCAGGATGAAGAGGGGACGACAGAGGATGAGATGGCTGGATGACATCACCGACTCAATGGACATGAGTTTGAGTGAACTCCAGGAGTTGGTGATGGACAGGGAGGCCTGGTGTGCTGCAATTCATGGGGTCACAAAGAGTCGTACACGTGAGCAACTGAACTGAACTGAGTATGTATTTCACCACGCTAATGAAATAAATGAGAAACTATATCCTTTCAATAAATGCAGCAAAAATATTTGTTTCTTATTAAACATTGTCAAGATAAAACTACTCTTATCAAACTAAGAATAGAAAGGAGTTTCTTCAATCTATGAAAAAAGGGCATCTATACAAAAACTGGCCTAGTTTTAAGAAATTGAGGAAAATGCAGCTTACTTTTTAGGGTCATCTATTCAGCATGTGGAGAAGGCGATGGCGCCCCACTCCAGTACTCTTGCCTGGAAAATCCCATGGATGGAGGAGCCTCATGGGCTGCAGTCCATGGGGTCGCGAAGAGTCAGACATGACTGAGCGACTTCCCTTTCACTTCTTGCTTTCATGCATTGGAGAAGGAAATGGCAACCCACTCCAGTGTTCTTGCCTGGAGAATCCCAGGGACAGGGGAGCCTTGTGGGCTGTGGTCTATGGGGTCACACAGAGTTGGACACGACTGAAGCGACTTAGCAGCAGCAGCATTCAGCATGTATTGGAGGTCTTAGTGCACTAAGACAAGAAAAATACTTTTAAAAGCATAAAAAATTGGAAGTAAAGAATTCAAAATCTTTTCTACTTGTAGACAGTATGCCTGTGTATATAGACAATCCTAAGTAACTTAGTTAGGATTTTAATTAAGAAATTCAAGAACCAGAAACACATTTAGCAAGGTTACAGCCCGCTGAGGCAAAATACAAAAGCAAAACAAAGCAAAAAAACCCCAAACAACCAAGTTCCTGCCTTCCAGTAGCTCACAATCTGCTGAAAAGAAATCTCTATACAAATACAGTTTTAGAGTGATTTCAGTAATATGGCAGAGTATCCTGGTCCATGTTCTCATCCCCCCACAGACAGATCAAAAAACAAGCAGAAGCTGTCAAAGCAACTTAGTTAGACCTCTGGAAAACAGTCAGAGGTTTATAACCACCCAGTGAATGCTGAATAAAGGCAGAAGGAATCTGAAAATGGTAGCAATCTTTGTGTCATTTTTACTGGCTTTTGGCTGCATCACTCTCCTGGCAGCTGGTATTGCCAGAGTGGGACCCTAGTCCCTGGTTTTGGAGGGAGCACTGCTGACCTTATTTGAAAATGATTGTGTAGGTACATTCTCACCGGTCTAGGGGCTCTCTAAAGGACTGACACAAGATAGCCTTGCCTAACTCAGAACTCAGGCCAGAAGAGCAGGGTGCATAGCTGGGAAAACAACAACAAAAAAATAGCAGGGCCAAGTAACCACCCATAGTGATGCTTGGACCTTTCTTCTTAATTAAATGTTTCATAATTATATAAAATGTTTACCTGAATCCAAAATTAAACCTAACATCAGTTCAGTTCACTTCAGTCACTGTCATGTCCGACTCTTTGCAACCCCATGAACCACAGCATGCCAGGCCTCCCTGTCCATCAATAACTCCCAGAGTCCACCCAAACTCATGTCCATTGAGTCGGTGATGCCATCCAACCGTCTCATCCTCTATCGTCCCCTTCTCCTGCTCTCAATCTTTCCCAGTGTCAGGGTCTTTTCAAATGAGTCAACTCTTCACATCACATGGCCTAAGTGTTGGAGTTTCAGCTTCAACATCAGTTCTTGCAATGAATACCCAGAACTGATCTCCTTTAAGATGGACTGGTTGGATCTCCTTGCAGTCCAAGGGACTCTCAAGAGTCTTCTCCAACACCACAGTTCAAAAGCATCAATTCTTCTGCTCTCAGCTTTCCTTACAGTTCAACTCTCACATCCATACATGACGACTGGAAAAACCATAGCCTTGACTAGACAGACCTTTGTTGGCAAAGTAATGTCTCTGCTTTTCAATATGCTATCTAGGTTGGTCATAACTTTCCTTCCAAGGAATAAGCGTCTTTTAATTTCATGGCTGCAATCACCATCTGTAGTGCTTTTAGAGCCCCCCAAAATAAAGTCAGATACTGTTTCCCCATCTATTTCCCATGAAGTGATGGGACTAGATGCCATGATCTTCATTTTCTGAATGTTGAGCTTTAAGCCAACTTTTTCACTCTCCTCTTTCACTTTCATCAAGAGGCTTTTTAGTTCCTCTTCACTTTCTGCCATAAGGGTGGTGTCATCTGCATATCTGAGGTTATTGATATTTCTGCCTGCAGTCTTGATTCCAGCTTGTGCTTCCTCCAGCCCAGCGTTTCTCATGATGTACTCTGCATAGAAGTTAAGTAAGCAGGGTGACAATATACAGCCTTGACGAACTCCTTTTCCTATTTGGAACCAGTCTGTTGTTCCCTGTCCAGTTCTAACTGTTGCTTCCTGACCTACATATAGGTTTCTCAAGAGGCAGGTCAGGTCATGGTCTTGTATTCCCATCTCTTTCAGAATTTTCCACAGTTTATTGTGATCCACACAGTCAAAGGCTTTGGCATCGTCAATAAAGCAGAAATAGGTGTTTTTCTGGAACTCTCTTGCTTTTTCGATGATCCAGCAGATGTTGGCAATTTGATCTCTGGTTCCTCTGTCTTTTCTAAAACCAGCTTGAACATTTGGAAGTTCACGTCTAATGTATTGCTGAAGCCTGGCTTGGGGAATTTTGAGCATTACTTTACTAGCATGTGAGATGAGTGCAATTGTGTGGTAGTTTGAGCATTCTTTGGCATTGCCCTTCTTTGGGATTGGATTGAAAACTGACCTTTTCCAGTCCTGTGGCCACTGCTGAGTTTTCCAAATTTGCTGGCATATTGAGTGCAGCACTTTGACAGCATCATCTTTTAGAATTTGAAATAGTTCAACTGGAATTCTATCACCTCCACTAGCTTTGTTCGCAGTGATGCTTCCGAAGGCCCACTTGACTTCACATTCCAGGATGTCTGGCTCTAGGTGAGTGATCACACCATCTGTGTCATGAAGATCTATTTTGTACTGTTCTTCTGTGTATTCTTGCCACCTTTTCTTAATATCTTCTGCTTCCATTAGGTCCATACCATTTCTGTCCTTTATTGAGCCCATCTTTGCATGAAATTTTCCCTTAGTTTCTCTAATTTTCTTGAAGAGATCTCTAGTGTTTCCCATTCTACAACATAAATTATATTAAGAGAAATCTGTCTATCCCTATACTCTCCACTACATTTCATTCCTCTTGTAATCATTACCTTACCATATAAATTTGTTTTCAATTTCTCCATTTCTAACAGAGAGAACACAATACATGCGTTTTTCCACCTTCCTTTTTTTTATTCGACAATCCTTCTTTGAAATAATTCCATAGTGATATATAGAGATATCACATCCATATTTAAGGCTGTACTCCATTGTGTACCATAATTTATTCTAATCTGCCCCATATAGAAGAATATTTGAAATATTTTCATTCTATTTTTACTATAAAACATCCTATAATAAATATCTTTATTCATACATATATTATAGCTTTGCCACTGTATATAAGGAAGATCATAAAACATGGACTTATGAATTAACTGAGAAATATATTAATAATTTTGCTAGATATGCCATATTGCCTTCCACTGGAAATGTATCATTTAACATTTATCCCAACAGTGTATGAAAGTTTCTGTTTTCCAACAGCCTCACAGAGTATGTTGTATTTTTTATTTTAATACTTCAATAATGTTGTATTTTGTATTTTAATACTTTTATATTTTGTTACCAATCAATCTGGTAAAGAATGGTAGAACATGGTAGTTTTAATATGCATTCTCTTATTATGAATGATTATGACCAACCTAGATAGCATATTCAAAAGCAGAGACATTACTTTGCCAACAAAGGTCTGTCTAGTCAAGGCTGTGATTTTTCCTGTGGTCATGTATGGATGTGAGAGTCGGACTGTGAAGAAGGCTAAGCACTGAAGAACTGATGCTTTTGAACTGTGGTGTTGGAGAAGACTCTTGAGAGTCCCTTGGACTGCAAGGAGATCCAACCAATCCATTCTGAAGGAGATCAGCCCTGGGATTTCTTTGGAGGGAATGATGCTGAGGCTGAAACTCCAGCATTTTGGCCACCTCATGCGAAGAGCTGACTCACTGGAAAAGACTCTGATGCTGGGAGGGTTTGGGGGCAGGAGGAGAAGGGGATGACAAAGGATGAGATGGCTGGATGGCATCACTGACTCGATGGACGTGAGTCTCAGTGAACTCAGGGAGGCCTGGCGTGCTGCGATTCATGGGGTCGCAAAGAGTCGGGCACAACTGAATGACTGAACTGAACTGAATTATGAATGAAGTCTTATTATGAAGTCATCTTTATATTTTCATATTATAAAGTCATCTTTTCCTATTATTAAAAGCCATTTTTATTTCTTTTTTCCTCCTCTGAACAGTCTGCTTTTCTAGCTAATTTATTCCATGGGGCAGTGAGAATTTTTCCTTTTCTATTTTCAGAAGTTTCTTATATGTTATGAAATATGAACCCTCTGATTATGTTATAATTTTAAATATTTTTCTCATTTTCTCATTTTTATTTTTACTTTGTGAAGAGTCATTCTGCATATAAAATTATAATTAAATGTATATAATTTATTCTTATTGTTTCTAGATTTTCATTCATCATTAGGAATATTTACTCCTACTCCAAAGTTATAAAGGAATTTACCTATCATTTGTTTTTAAAATCTTGGTTTTATTTTTATACACAAGTCTCTGTTTCATTTTGTATTTATTCATGTGTAGTCCAAGGGATCTTCCCAAGCCAGGGATCAAACTCAAGTCTCTCACATTGCAGGCAGATTCTTTACCATCTGAGCCACCAGGGAAGCCCATTGTACAAAAATTGAATCTGACTTCTGGTTTTCAGTTCTAATATGTAAAGAGTTCTGAAGTTATCACTCCCATCCTTACAGCAAGAAAATCTGCACAAACTGAAGATCAATGGCTTTTTTTAGACCCATGAGAAAACTGAGGTTCCTGGGCAAATAATCACCCTGAAATCTGGAGAGACAGGGGAACCTGAAGAATTACAATTGAGTTCTGCTTGTTTGGATCAGAAGCCACTGGAGTTATTAACTGGTAGGAACCCTGAAATAGTAATTTTGAGATTGTCAAATTCCTCATGGTTGTGGGGTATATCTCTAGGAACCCACACCAGGTTCTCATGTTGAGGTTCTGAGAAAGATCCTCCTGTGGATCTGGCAGAGCAATGGGAAGAATAATCATTATACACTTTGCATTGATATATAGGAATATTTGAATGTTTTTTAATATGAAGGAGTATGGAATTTTGTCAAATACCTCTTCTCCATTTAAGATATGATCTTTATATCTAGGAATATACCATATTACATTAATGGATTTCCTTATTTCAGATCATCCCTGCTTTCCTGAAGTGATCACTTCTTGAATGTGCTGTGTTATTTTTGAAGTGCTGCTTGTTACAGTTTGCTAATATTTTAAGATTTTTACATGGACAGTCATACACATGAGATTGGTTTGTAGTTTTCTTTTTCAGTGCAATCTTTGACATATTTTTAGAATCAGTGCCCTATTAATTTTTAGAATCAATGCCCTATTAATTTTTAAAAATTCTGTATTACGATTTATTTATTTTTGGCTGTTCTGGGTCTTTGTTGCTGTACAGGCCTTTCTCTAGTTGTAGCGAGCGGGCGCTACTCTCTAATTGCGATGCGTGGGTTTCTCATTGTGGTGGCTTCTCTTGTTGCAGAGCACAGACCCTAGGGGAGGTGGGCTTCAGCAGTTGTGGCTCCTGGGCTCTAGGGCACTGGCTCAGGAGTTGTAGTGCACAGGCTTAGTTGCTCCATGGCATGTGGGATCTTCTCGGACCAGGGACTGAACCCATGTCTCTTGCACTGGCATGCAGGCCTCTACCACTGAGCCACCAGGGAATCTCTTTACTAATTTTATAAAATAAATTTAGAAGTCTTTATTTCATTTTTCTCTATCCTCTACATTAGTTTTAAATAGAATGGAGATTTTTCTATTCTTTAAAATTTAGATGGAATTTCCCTGGGAAACCTTCTGGGGCTTATGCTTCTGTACTCCTCCTTGTTCATCTCTCATAATTGAGATTATTTAAAATTTCTTCCTCAACTGAGGACAATTTTGGCACATTTTCAAAACAAAAAAATTCACTTCATCTAGAAATGTGTCTCTCTCCTCACCTAAACTGGAGGTTCTTGGGGTATATTCCAACAGCAATTTTATGACACCAATTTGGTGTCCAACAAATCAGTTCGATTCTAGCATAATAATATATTATATATAACCAACTGGAGTTGGAACCCACAGGCTAAGGAGCCTAGTCTCATGATACTGTCCCCATTTGAAATGCCAGGTACAAGTCCCAGGTCCTCAATCTACGTGTAATTCTGACCAACTGTCTTTTCTTCAAATTCAGAGGATCTCATGACCCATCTTTAGGTTTGATGTTTTTCTAGAACTAGTCACAGAATTCACTGAAAGCACTATACATACAGTTATAATTATATTGTAAAGAATGCAGTCAAATGGAAGATGGAGCTGTGTACAGAACCTCCCTGCCCTCTCCAAGCATGCCACCCTCCCAGCACACTGATGTGCCTACACCCCAGAAACTCCAAGAACCTCTTTGTTTTCAGAGTTTTATCTGGACATTCATTACTTGCTTGATTAAATCACCAGCCACATGATTAAATGTAGTCTCTAGCCCCTTTCCCCTCACCAGAGATCAGAGAGTGAGGCTGAAAATTTTGGCTTTCCAATCAGATTGTTGTTCAGTCACTCAGTCATGTCTGGCTCTTTGCAACTCCATGGATTGCAGCATGCCAGGCTTCCCTGTCCTTCACTGTCTCTCTGAGTTTGCTCAAACTTCTGCCCTTTGAATCGATGATGCCATTCAATCAGATGCTTGGTATCATTTCTAGGCAACCAGCCCCTCCGTAGAAACTAAGAGCCCACTGGTGCATTACCTCGTTGGTTGTAAACTCTAGTGTGGTAGAGTGGGGCTCATTACAAATAACAGAAGACACTCCTAACTTGCAGGAAACTGTGTTTTAAGAGGAGCCTGGTGGGCTACAGTCCATCGGGTCACAACTGAGCTCACATGCACACCAATAGTACTAGTAGTATTTGTATAATCATTATGTATTAAATTAGTGAACACAAGTGAATAAATTATTGTGCCAGTTAGTAAGGCTATGCTTTATTTATGGAAGAAAACTTGAACTTGCCTTTGCATATGTTATCTGGTAGTGCTAATTCATTACATTCCCTTCAGGATCTCCCCAAAGTGCAGGTTACTCTAAAGCTGTGCAATCCACAGACCTGAAACCTTGATTTAAGAAATACCAATGTGATCTTATGACCAGAGCTTTCACTGTAATGTACCTAGTCTCTAGTTACATGAAAGTATGAATCTTGCATTGACAAAAGTAGGAGAACATTTGGGATAAGGTCCAAACATCAGTTCTCTTCATTGCTCTTTTATTGACACAGGTATATTTGGAGATTTTCTAATTGCATGTTCCCTAAAGGTTGTAAAATCTAGTACAATGTCTGTGTGTGTGTGTGTGTGTGTAATCTCTCACATATTTCAATGGGAAAAGATCCAGTGCTCAGCTAGAACCACTTGAAGATAGGAACCAATTCCATTTGACAGTCATACCTGATGCTCCGTTAATCCTCAACATTTTGATCATCTGGATTTTGTAATTCTGTTGTGTTTTGTAGGAAAAGCAACTATGTTATGTGAGAGAGAAAACTTTGCAGTCTTCTCATGTTTTATTTTTTCAAGTCTGTCTTGGAGAACTTTTCCAGCTGGATGACTAATGCAGAGGGATTTTTCTCTTCCATTGCTATCATCCCTTATGTGAATTATTAATATATGTTTTTATTTATAATTCATTACCTTTTTAAAAAAGAGCCATGGATGAGCAAAGACCCAGCTGCACTTGGGCTCATCCAATGTCCCGAACTATTTTTCAAAGTTTGAGCATATTCCCAAACTTGTTTCCATGAACATTCTCCCTTTATTTATAATCCCTGGTGTGTTTAAGGGAAATGTAAGCCTTATGTTTCTTTTTCATTTATACTTAACTCATCAAGATGTTTTGCAAAACAATTTAAATGTCCAAGAAGATTTTTATTACTGATTTTCTTAGAAACAGAAAGTTCTATTCTGCCAATAGTAGAAGAGAACAACACCTATATATAAGCCCAAGAACTAATGTTTACTTCAAAATGTGAAACCAACAAAGTTTGATTAGGTTGTGACCTTGGCAATCCTGCCCTAAATCACTTGTAGGATATCATCATTAACTACAAATAAGCAGTTTCATGTGTAAACTGACACTATAATTACATGCCTTACTGCTCGTTTTGCTTGTGCTTGTATTGATATAGAACTGTGAGTCAAATTGTAATATTTCGGAAAACAAGAGTTAGAGGCACAAACCATGTGGCCAAGTTATATTAGGTTGGTTTAAAAGTTCATTCAGGTTTTGTAAAACCAGAATGAACTTTTTGGCCAACCCAAGAGAATGAATTTGTCAGCCAACCAGGGATGAAAGAGATGTAAATTCTAGTTTATGAAGAAACAGTAAGAAACTGATTTTTTCTGTGTCTGTATAGTTTTCCATGTGACCTAATGAAAAGCATAGAATTGGAGTTTAAAATACTTCATTTCTTTAAAAGTTCCAAATGTTTTTCAAATCTTTTAGCTGCTTTTATATGGGCAATCAGTAGAGTTCAATTAGTCTAGTTTAGCCTTTAAAGCAAGACAATTAAGACTTCAATTTGGCACTAATAGAAACAGATCAAATTCGTATACTGAAGAATGAAATAGAGGCTCACCCTGAGCTTGGGTGGGGAGAGGTGGCAGGGGGAATTTGATACATTTTATGAAACACTATCCATTTACCCTTTAGTTTCTTCAAAATAGTGGAATTGATTTTGACTTATTAAATAAAGTACTTAAATAGAGGTCTATTCTTTCTTTCATAACTTTTCAAGGTTGGGGTTCTTGGTAAGGCTAGGAATTATGACATCATAGAAAAAAGTCATATATCTGTTTTAAAATCCTGACTCGTCTGCATTGATTTTTCCCAGCTGTAAATAGAAAAAAAAAATCACTTTTGCAGGGTCGCTGTATAAAGAGTCTAGTGTAATACCTGAAAATTGTCAGGTGCTCAGTAAATGCAAGTTCTCTGACAGCAGGAGAGCTCCCAGCAATCAGTGGTGTCTAAGCCTCAGTAAGCTCATTACTTAGTGGAAATATTATAAAGTTGGCCTCAGCATCTGGATAATGGACTTGATGATTTCAAGGCTCCTTCCAACGCTAATCTCTTTATTTCAGGTTCCTTTTCACCCTCAGATGTGTTCATAACTGCTTTTTTAAGTCCATGTGCCCTAGACTAACATGGCATCATTTTGACCTATAACCTATAATCTCACAATGCTGAAGTCAATTGAGAAACCCAATGTGCCAGTTTGACAGAGGTTAACACTTTAAGAAGTCCCTATTTTTAATAAGACCTGAAAAGAATGCAGAAGGACGCTTTAGGGAAGTGTACTCCTTTCTAAAAAGCACATTTCGAGTACTCCAGTGCTGGTAGGAGAGCACTGTACTTCAATGAGAAACTTTTGTTTGTTTTTTGGCTAGGATTTATTAAAGCATGTGTTCATTAGAAAACAAAATAGAACAAATTTCTTTATAAAGCTATAGAAATAGAATGGACCCTCAGAGGAACCAATAAAGGGGGTGTCCATTTTACACACATCTGGCTTTCTTACCTCATACCCCCAGGACAGACTTTGCAAGTCAGTCAGTCAGTCTTTTTGACCACGGAGCTCTTGCTAAGCCTCAGAGTACTTTACAGTGAACATTCATTCCGTAAACGTACTGTAATTCTGTAATATGCACAAGTGGACTTTTGTTTTTAATCTAGACCATTCTTTCACTCATGATCTAAGTCATATGTTTATCAACTTCATCTCTAGCATTATTAGAAAAACTTGTCACTAGCTTTCTTTTCTTTTTTATATTTATTTATTTGGTTGTGCTGGGTCTTAGTTGCAACACGCAGGATCTTCGATCTTCGTTGTGGCTTGCAGAATCTTAGTTGCAGCATGTGAGGGTTTCCTGACTGGGGATGGAACCCAAGCCCCCTGTAACACAGAGTCTTAGCCACTAAACCACCAGGGAAGTTCCTAGCTTTCCTAATTATAAAAATTCTCAAAAGAGAAATTCTACAAAGAAATCCACTTTTGGTAATTGGTCTAGTTTACTCAAATTGACTGCCATACTGGTACATATCATGAAGGTACTAACCTGATCAGATAAATTTTGGGTTAGTCTTGGCAAGTATCCACGATTAACCAAAAAAGTACATTTCCTTTCTTGTTTGTATCAAAAGGAGAATTTCTTTGTTGTCATACTTGTTACATGAGATACAAATCAGCATGGTACTGATTTATTGTATTGATGATTTTTAACCAGCAGTTTAAAAAGTTTGATGAAAAAGACCATCTAAATGTTAAACATGAAAAATATGAATAAAACTAGGGGCTTCCCAGATGGCACAGTGGTAAAGAAAAAAAAATACGAAGAAACTAGGGGATTCCCAGCTTGGTACACCTGCCAATACAGGAGCCCAAGAGAGGTAGTTTCCATCTCTGGGTCAAGACAATCCCCTGGAGGAGGAAATGGCAGCCCGCTTCAGTATTTTTGCTGGAAAATCCCATGGACAGAGGAACCTGGCAGGCTATAGTTGATGGGGTTGCAAAGAGTTGGCTACAACTAAGCAACTAAGCACACACATACAAACATGAAGGAAAAATAGAAAAATTTAACTCCTTGAAAATGTAAAACTTAGTACCTCAGAAAGACCAAAATCAAAGTTTAAAGACCAAAAAGCACTGAAATAGATATTCATAATGTTCAATTAAAAACTGGAAACATGTTTGATAAACAAATTTCATTTATCAATCAATAAAGGTAAAACTTAATATCCCCCCCAAAAAAATGGACCCAAAAAAATGAGTGGAAGAGTCATTAAATAAGTGACAAAATGGACTGTAACATGATTTAAAATGTTCAGCTTCTTTAATAAAAGTATTTTCAGTTGAATTAATGTTAGATTCATTTTTTTCCACAATAAAAAAAATATGAAAGTACCCAGTGTTGGCAAGTGTGTGGGTAACCAGAGATTACTGCACCACTGGGAGGAGGGCACCCCTACAGCTGTTGAGAGCCACGTGGGGTCTATGCGTCAAGAAGCTTTATAGACGTTCAGTCCTTTTGCCTCAGTATTTCAAAATCTAAACATCTCCTTAGAAATAACGAGATAAAAAAATAGAGTTCACAATAGTACTATTTATAATGAAAAACTAGAAACTATCTAAATGCCCAATAATAATAAAAAAATTTTTTCAATATAGTACACCCATATAAGAAATGAAGCTAGATTTAGAAAAGGCAGAGGAACCAGAGATCAAATTGCCAATATATTTTGGATCATAGAAAAAGCAAGAGAATTCCAGAAAAATATCTACTTCTGCTTCACTGACTATGCTAAAGCCTTTGACTGTGTGATCACAACAAACTGGGGGAAATTCTTAGAGATGGGAATACCAGACCACCTTACCTGCCTCCTGCAAAACCTGTATGCAGGTCAAGAAGCAACAATTAAAACCAGACATAGAACAATGGATTGGTTAAAATTTGAGAAAGGAGTACACCAAGGCTATATATTGTCACCCTGTTTATTTAACTTATATGCAGAGTACATCATGCAAAATGCCAGGCTCGATGAAGCACAAGCTGGAAACAAGATTGCTGGGAGATATATCAATAATCTCAGATATGGAGATGACACCACCCTTATGGCAGAAATCAAAGAACTAAAGAGCCTCTTGATGAAAGTGAAGGGGGAGAGTGAAAAAGTTGGCTTAAAACTCAACATTCAGAAAACTAAGATCATGGGATCCATTCCCATCACTTCATGGCAAATAGATAGGGAAACAATAGAAACAGTGAGAGATTTTATTTTGGGGGGCTCCAAAATCACTGCAGATGGTGACTGTAGCCATGACATTAAAAGATGCTTAATCCTTGGAAGAAAAGCTAGGACAAACCTAGACAGCGTATTAAAAAGTAGAAACGTTATTTTGCTGACCAAGGTCCATCTAGTCAAAGCCGTCATTTTTCCAGAGTCATGTTTAATGTGAGAGTTGGACCATAAAGAAGCATGAGCGCCAAAGAACTGACGCTTTTGAACTGTGGTGCTGGAGAAGACTTTTGAGAGTCCCTTGGACTGCAAGGAGATCAAGCTAGTCAATCCTAAAGGAAATCAATCCTGAATATTCATTGGAAGAACTGATGCTAAAGCTGAAGTTCTAATACTTTGGCCACCTGATGTGAAGAACTGACTCCTTAGAAAAGACCCTGATGCTGGGAAAAATTGAAGGCAGGAGGAAAAGGGGATGACAGAGGATGAGATGGTTGGATGGCATCACTGACTTCATGAACATGAGTTTGAACAAACTCTGGGAGATGGTGAAGGACAGGGAAGCTTGGCGTGCTGCAGTCCATGCAGTCACAACTAGCTGGACACGACTGAGTGACTGAACTGAAGTGAACTGAGCCACTGAACAGCAATAATAACATGTAAGAAAATACCACAGAGGTATTTAAAGTGAGATTTTTTTGATACATGCCCTACAGTGTCCATTACAGCACTATTTGCCAGGACATGGAAGCAACCTGAATTTTCATCAACAGAGGAATGGATAAAGGAGTGGTACATATATACATATAAGGTAATATTACTCAGTCACAAAAAAGAACAAAATAATGCCATTTGCAGAAACATGGATGGACTGAGAGATTGTCATACTAAGTCAAGTAAGTCAGACAGAGAAAGAAAAATATCATATGATATTGCTTATGTGTGGAATCTAAAAAAAAAAAAATGGTACAAATGAATTTATTTACAAAACAGAAATAAAATCACAGATGTAGAAAACAAACTTTTAGTTGCCAGAGAGTAAGGCAAAGTGAAAGTCGCTCAGTTGTGTCCTACTCTTTGCAAACCCATGGAATTCTGCAAGCTAGAATACTGGAGAGGGTAGCTGTTCCCTTCTTCAGGGCATCTTCCCATCCTAGGGATCAAACCGGGGTCTCCTGCATTGCAGGCGGATTCTTTACCAGCTGAGCTACCAAGGAAGCCCAGAGAGTAAGGGAGGGGAAGGATAAACTGGGAGACTGAGATTGACACATAAACACTACTATATCACACAAGGAACTCTACTCAAAACACTGTAATGGCCTATGTGGGAAAAGAATCTAAAAAGAATGAACAATTGGACAAGAGGGGAACTGGGTAGCCATTTCCCTCTCCAGAGGATCTTCCCTATCCAGGGATCAAACCCAGGTCTCTTGCATTTCAGGCAGATTCTGCTGTGTGAGCTGCCAGGGAAGCCCATTACTTTTATATTTAAGAGAAAAGAGACCATTAAATATAAAAAGTATAATTCCAGTACAACATATTTGGCTATCCATGTCATTCTGAATGCCACACGCTCATTCTTAGACTTTAATTTTACAGTGGAGAAGGAATCGTTTTTCCATTTCCCCTGAACAAAATTGAGTCAAGTTGACAGCAGGATCGCAGAGGTGGGCAGAGGCAGGCAAGGCAGGCAGGGTTTTAAATTGCTGCTATCTGTTTGTCATTAGGAATTGTTTTTCTTTCCCCCTAAGACGTAAATGTCTTTTAATTATAGGTCAACTGATTCTGTAACTGAAAAGTTGAGCAGCAGATTAAATACAGCCTGCTGTTGCTATAATGAGGAGTGATTAGGATCTGAAACAGTTTTCTCCCTTGCCTGGAAAAAAGCACCAATTAGTATTAATGAATCACTACTTGTAGGAGGCAGCCAGGCTTCCAGTTTTCCCAAAATATGAGAATGACTTAATTTTGGCCAAGATAGTCTGTTCCCTTCTTCTCATTATTATTTTATTTGTATTATTTTTTAATGAAGTCTTTGTTTTGAAGGAGTATCTGAAGTTTTTAAGGATAATCTTTACAAATAATGATTGAGATTGTTTCTAATGATGAGTAGGTTTAAATTTCTCACATTGAATACAAATGTACCTAGGCTGAAAACTAAGAGATTTTTGTTTGCTTGTTTGTGGTTTGGTTACATATCTGAAATAACTTGTGTACTTTTATTTTCCTGTCTTTGTTTAAGGTGAATTTTGTCTTAACTGAAAGAGATCCTGTTTGTCAGGGAATATTGAAGTAGTCGTGATTGTACATTTGTGGTGTATAATATAAATTTTACAAGCCTTTTGGGAGGTATTTTGGCGTTATTGTAAAAAAGTTTAAATATGTTTATACCATTTATATAATAAAAGCATTTCTAGGAATATATCCTAAGAAAATAATGATAAACACCCAAAGATTCATGGTTACAGTGTGGAAAGTTGGAAAAAAATGTAAAATGTGCAATTATAGATTTCTGTTAGAGACAGGAATTTTTTCTGTCTTGTTCAGTACCATATCACACAAGCAAAAAAGTGACTGTTCATAATAGATAATAAATATTTATTGGGTGAATAAATATATAATATACAATGAATAAAAGTAATCTAAAAAGCCATTTTTTCTGAAAATATTTAAGAGCTAAGTGAAAAGGCAGGAAAATTTTGCATGTGTAGTATAACAGATATTAAGCTTATTTGAAAGTGAATATGTTTTGGAAGGGTAAAGAACAAACTGCAAAAGTGATTGCCTCTGGGAAACACTGGGGATTTGGGACAGAAGAAAAAGTTTTGCTTTCAGTGTATAACTTTTCGTGTAGTTGGTGCTTGATCCATGCATATTCTTTTAAATTTCAAAAAGCTGACTAAAAGTGGATATTGGAATTTTATTAAAACCTTTCTCAATATAGAGATGATCATATGGCTTTTATTCTTCAATTTGTTAATGTGGTCTATCATATTGATTGATTTTCAGATATTGAAAAATCTCAAAATTTTTTTGGAGATTTTTGGGTACATTGAAAAATATATCCAAAATTTTATATCTGACTATATAATCCAAAAATATATCCAATTATATAATCTAAAACTATATCAGTTATATGATACAAAAATATATCCAATTTTATAATCCAAAAATATATCCAGTTTTCAGATATTGAAAAATCCCTGGGATAAATCCCACTTGATCATGATTTATGGTCCTTTTAATGTATTGTTGGATTCATTTTGCCAGTATTTTGTTGTGGATTTTCACATCTGTACTCATCAGTGATACTGGCCTGTAATTTTCTTTTTTTTGTGATATCTTTGTCTGGTGTTGGTATCAATGTGATACTGATCTCAGATAATGAGTTTGGAAGTGTTCTTTCCTCTGCAATTTTTTGGAATAGCTTAAAGATAGATATTAACTATTCTTTAGATGTTTGGTAGAATTCATCTGTGTATATGTGTATTTTTCTCTGTGTGTAATATTTGAAGCATATGTGCTCAGTCGCTTAGTCATGTCTGACTCTTTGTGACCCCGTGGACTGTAGCCCACCAGGCTCCTCTGTCCATGGGATTTTCCAGGCAAGAAAACTGGAGTGGGTTGCCATTTTCTCCTCCAGGGGATCTTTCAGATTCAAGGATTGAACCTGTGTCTCCTTCATCTCCTGCATTAGCAGGCAGATTCTTTACCACTGAGCTACCTGGGAAGCCCCAGTAAGGCTTAAGTCAACTATTTAATAGTAAAGCTATAAGGGTGGTATGCCTAATCCAACTGTTTAAACAGAACTGGAGAATTCACTTTGAATAAATTAAATGAGGACTACTTACTTGAACCCACATTCTCCTTTTAAAATCACACATATGGGACCAATGCATAATGACCCCAGTTAAATACCTTATTGACATGAACCCACTCAAAAATGCCAAGACAGCAACCATTATAAATATTTTAGGCCATTGTTAAAACTGGTACCATGCCATTGGCTTAGGGTGGTTAAGATGCTGTAGCTTAATGTTGACATTTGGCATGAAAAGCTTATGGTCTGAATCATGTTCCTTTTTATGTAATTCTGGCTCAGGAATCAGATACAGAGCAGCTGAGAAATAAATTACATTGTTGAGGTTGAAGACGAGGCACAGCAGTATGGCTCCAGCTATCTGAGAGAACAACAGGGGCCCAGAATGGGCCAGGAGCCATTCCTTCCTCAGAGTCTTGTCCAGAATGATGGCTTCCATCTGCATGTGTGCGGCCAGGATCCCACACACACAAAACAACTGGTGACTGTGACAGATGCCGTCAAAGCAGCCAGGGGCCAGGAGCTGTGGCAGATGTGCAGAGTAGAAGATAGGGGCCAGGAGGGTCATGGCCTATTTGCAGATCAAAAGCCAAATTTGAAAGCTCTACACCATTTTATATTTTTTCTGCTTTGTAGAATTACTGTAGAATTGTTTCTTCATTATGCTTTTTTGGAATTTTCCAACTTTCTCTATGAACAATATTACATTGTAGTTAAGATTTAAAAGATATATAATAAGTAAACAGATAAGATTGGTGGAGATAAATATCTTTCATCAACAGAGCAGTTTACCTGAGCCATAGGTTATAATTCCTGGGGGGTGGAAGGGAGAAGCACAGGGTAAGAGGAGATCATTTTTATACTTGAGGCTGTGATGCCTTGACAACTAAAATTAATAGAGTAAGTTCTTAAAAGGGGCTTCCCAGGTGGCGCTAGTCCTAAGGAACCTGTTGGTCAATGCAGTAGACGTAAGAGATGTTGGTTCGATTTCTGGGTAGGGAAGACCTCCTGGAAGAGGACATGGCAACCAACTCCAGTATTCTTGCCTGGGGAATCTTATGGACAGAGGAGCCTAGTGGGCTATGGTCCATTGGGTCGAACAGAGTTGGACATGACTGAAGCATCTTGGCACACATGCACATCCTTTAAAACAGCAAGCATGAAAAATTTCTATGGGCTGTACTTGAGGATGGATAGCTAATGGGAAGAGGAGGTTGGGGAAAAAGTATGTAGCTTGATTCAGATTGGAACCTCTGCATGTCTGGTGAATAGGAAGCTCTTAAGGGACTCTGAGCTCCTTGTTGAGTGCTGGAACAAACATACCAGAGTTAAGTCAGAGGACTGAAGAAGGACAAACAGATGAGAGTGAAAAGTAGAAATATGGAACAGAATGAGAGCAACAGAATGGTCTATGGGAGCTGAGATCCTAGGGGGATTCTGAGCCTGCTACAGTATTAGTCTATTCATATATAAAGTGGTTTGTAAATAGTCTCTATTGGCATATTTCTAAAACTTTAGGCACTTCATTTGAACCACACCACTGTGCTTCTCTACTGTAATTATAATTCTATGTATAACATGGTATCCAGGCAGGAGTTTGTATGTATAGATGAATCTGGGGAAATTGGCAGCTTCATTCCCTTGTGGGAAGCACTGTGGTTCATCAGCAGAAAGTGGAAGTGTTATGCAAACACTCTGCTGCAGGAAAACTGGTAAATGTTTGGAGTGTGACATGATATATCAGGAAAGTTGTCACAGTTGTTCCTTAGTACTAGGGAAGAGCTTCACTGCCTTCTTTTCCTCATCTCCCCTTCACTGCTCTGCTTAAAGCATTCTGCCTTTTGCAGAGATCAGAATTTGTTGATGTTCTTGCTGCTCTCTTCCTGGTCTCAATTGTCTCTGATTGCAAGTTGGGAAAATGACGTTTTCCGTTCTTCCTCTTGCTCCATCACTCTGAGGCACTCATGCCATTGACCACTTTCTCCTTCATGACATTCTCTTGTTACTGACTTCTGTGAATTAGAGATTTTCCTGAGTTGTACAACATTGGTTCCTTTCTGACTTTAAGTCCTTGCTGCTCGGCTCTGCTCAGTCACTCAGTCATGTCCAACTCTGTGACCTCATGGACTGTAGCCCACCAGTCTCCTCTGTTCATGAGATTTTCCTGGCGAGAATACTGGCGGGTTGCCTTGCCCTCCTCCAGGGAATCTTCCCAACCCAGGGATCAAACCCGCATCTCCTGCATTGGAGGAATGTATTTACCTCCTCATTTATCACCAAGCTACCTGGGAAGACCTTAAGTACTTCCTATGGATAATCTTAAACAAAGATACAACAATTGCATACCAGCTTTAACTTTCCATCCTCTGCCCTTGTCTCTCTTCTCAGTTCAAAGCTCATAGTTCTAGGTTCATACTGACAATTGTGACCCCCATGTCTTATGCATTTGGTATTTTTAAATTGAACCAGCTATCTTCCAGAAAACATGATCCTATATCTTTATTTCTCTTAATTAACGTAGAAAAGATACACCCAGTCTTCTGAGCTAGAATGCTAGAGTCTTCCTTCTCCCCTTGATTGCTTTCACCCATTGCCTGTCTCCATCCTCATCACACCACGTATCACACTCTCACCTCATGCCACATTCTTGCTTCCTTCCCCACTGCCCCCTCCACAGACTGTATGCTTTCATTCCAGTGAACCTCTCCAGGGCCCCTAGAGACATTACATTATGCAATGACACTTGATGCCCTTAAATATGTTCTTTCTTCTGCTTGAAATGACCTTGGCTGCTTTGTTCACCTGATGAAAATGTATTCATCCTTCCAGGTCTCTGCACGTGTGCCTCCTCTCTGAAGACTTCTCAGACTTTCATTTCCAGAAGAATGAAACACACTTGCAGTTCTGGTTCAACAAATACTACATAGAGTTCTATCATAATTCACATCAAGTTATACTTTCAGTGTAATATCTTCATGTCTTCATTTTCCATCATTCCATGAAAATAGGGATCCAATTAACCTAAGAAGCTTTCTAAGAATACAAAGGAAAAGTAAAACTAGATGAAAGTAATGAAAAGAGAATAGCAGGCATCTAATGTGAGAGTTATGGGCTTTCCAGGACAAGAATCAAAATAATTGGAACAGAAGAAATACCATAGTTAAAGAAAATTTTGTGGAGCTAAAAATTGTTTATTTATGAAATTCAAAGGCCTCAGTGCATTCTTGGCAAAACTAATGAAAACAAGAATTTGCATGCTATTTAGGGAAAATGTAAGATAACATGAAAAACAAACTAACTTTTCACTTTTCTGCCATACTGACAATTTTTAAGGCAGAAATTTGCGTTTCATTCATAGCCAATTAGTCCTCATATGTGAAAGCAATAGAAAAATATCATGAGATATACAAAGGTTTGGAAAACAAATTGCACATGAACATTTGGAACAATTTCCCTAGAAATAGAGTCCATCTGAACCCTGTTATGAGTGAAAAAATGTATGCAGAGGCAGGAGTGCTAGGTGATTCATGCTAAGTCGCTTCAGTCGTGTCCGACTCTTTGCAACCCTATGGACTGTAGCTCGCCAGGCTCCTCTGTCCATGGAATTCTTCAGGCAAGAATACTGGAGTGGGCTGTCGTTTCCTACTCCACGGGAGCTTCCCAACCCAGGGATCTAACCTGCCTCTCTTATGTCTCCTGCATTGGCAGCTGGGCTCTTTACCACTAGTGCCACCTCAGAGGTCAACCTATAAGACTGTCACCAGCCATAAGGGACTGTCACTGCAGAAGTTATAATAGTAATTTGTTCTCCAGCATCACAGATGGCTGAACCGATCACAAAAATGAATCAGTAAAAAAAGTGTACAGCATGGTAATGCCTTCCATTGTTAGACCTGAGTCAAGATTAAACTGAAGCAATTTCGCTGCATGTTGTTTAGCTTATTATGGAAATAATCTGATGGTTTGATACATTCATTCCTGCTATGACAGGAACCTCTCTCAGGCAAAGTGTATCTCCAGATTTAAAGCTATCAGTTAAACAATATTATTAAATAGAATGACAGCTATTATTTAATGTTGTGGTACAGATTGTACTGCTCACCAGATCTATGTTAATTCTCTTTTTAGTCACACAGCTAGACTACTCCCAGGCCTAGCCTTTACTTTGGCCACATGACTGGGTTCCAGCAATAGAATTTGAGCTGAAGTAATATATAACAGTTCTAAGCCTAGTTCATGTAAATCACGCAGTCTTTGCTTTTTATTTTTTCTCACTCATTGGCTAAATGGAGAAGAATGCAATAGTATAGAAGACAGAGCCTCAAGATGTAATGAAACTTTGTCCTTGAATGACTGTATGAAACAGAATCCCTCATTAAACTATTATTGACTTAAGTCACTGAATTGGGGCATCATTTTGTAAAGCTATCTTATTCTTACAGACTTAAGTACCTACAAAAAGTAAAACATCAAACTGTCGTTATGGTTGTGTTTTGTTGTTTTATAATTTTCTTCTTTCTACCTGTTATTTATATTCATTTTATTAGTATACTTTAAGTGAAAAATCCTTGGATCTTCCATATAGTGATATCAGTCTTATATGCCTAATATCTCCAATGTTCCATGCTTGAGCTCCTTGACATATGTTTCATTCTTCATTCTTCAAGGCTCTTATCACAGAACTAAGCATATGAGAGGAGTTTAGTAGTTGACTTTAATTTAACTTATAATTGTATGGAAGGTTGATATTTTCTGGCTCTATAGACCGAAACAGTAGTTCCCAATTTCCTAAAAGATGCCAAGTCTTACTTCATAGGTAGTAAAAAATGTTGAATACTCTCTTCCAGAAAACACAGTTGTGGCTGGGAATATGGTAGAAACAAAACAAAGTTTGTATTGTCAAGATATTTATATGCAACCAACAGGGAAACAGACAAATAGGCAGATACATAATATAATTTCAGGGAATAATAACTTCTATGGGAAAAAATAAAGCAAAGTTTAGATGCGAAGGACTCATTCAGTGAGAGAAGGGGACTATTTGAGGCAAGAGTGATGTCTGAGCAGAGACTGGCGAGATACTGAAGAGTACGTCCTTTGAATTCTGGTGTAAGGGAGCAGTCCTTGTAAAGTTCTTGAGACAGAAAGGAGTTTGAACTATTCAAAGAATTGAATAAGTTCCAGCATAAATTATGAAAACAATGGGAGGAGATGGTATCAGAGAGACAGTGACTCACAGGGCACAGCAAAGAGTTTGGACTTTATACTATATGACAGTTTCTTTACACTTAAAATTCCATTTGATTCTCACTGCAAACCTGAAAGGTAATGCTAGTATTTTTGTAGTTTTAGAGAACTGGGCTAAGAGGGTTGTACTCTAGACTACAAAATCAAAAGACCCAGAATCTACATTATATCTTCATTCTGATTGTCTCCAAACCCTGTTGTTCAGGTAAACACCTGGATACTCTGCCTCCAGAATGTAGTCAAGCCCATGAAGGAGCCTAAATGTATGTTGAAAGTGAAAGTGTTGGTTGCTCAGTTGTGTCCATCTCTTTGTGACCCCATGGATTGGGGCCCACCAGGCTCCTCTCTCCATAGACTTGTCCAAGCAAGAATACTGGAGTGAGTAGCCATTCCCTTCTCCAGAGTCTGAGCCACCAGGAAAGCCCCAAGAAAACTGGAATGAGCAGCCAGTCCCAACCCACGGATCGAACCCAGGCTGCCTGCATTGCGTGCAGATTCTTTCCCATCAGAGCCACCAGGGGAGGCCTCATGTATGTTATGCCTCCCCATTCAGGTTTACAGTGCAGTTCAGTCTCTGAGTCATGTCCAACTCTTTCCCTAACCCTCCCTGGTGGTCTAGATCTGTCCCTTCTCCTTGACAAAAATCAAACGTTCCTCCTCCACCTAAGAAGATGGAGGAAACCTGCTTTGACTCAGTGATACCCGTTTCTTCTCTTTTGTCTGTCAGACACGACTGAACGACTTCACTTTCACGCGTTGGAGAAGGAAATGGCAACCCACTGCAGTGTTCTTGCCTGGAGAATCCCAGGGATGGGGAAGCCTGGTGGGCTGCCATCTATGGGGTCGCAGAGAGTCAGAAACGACCGAAGTGACTTAGCAGCAGCAGCTATTAAAAAAATAATAAATGTTTTACTTTTTCATTTGAGTGCCATCCTAAAAAATACTATATCCTGGATTATCTGACCTCTTTGTGAATTCAGTGTCTACATTGTCTAATCTCCTTGTGAATTTAGTGTCTGTATTTGTGTTTATGTCTAGGATTTTCATGGTCCTTAAGCTACACAGGGCTATTCTATTGTTGAGTTAGTGGAGGTGAGGGAAATGAGTGGCAACCAGCAATCAAATAATGGTCACTAGCAAACAAAGGCTAAGTGATGTTAAGATAATCTATTTAAGTTGAGAAAATACAGGGAAAATAGAACCATCCCAGGATACCCACAGTCTTCCAGGTGTGCTTAATAGAAGGTAACCTGCACCATGGTATTTAATTTCAGCAAAAGCAGCATTATTTGGTGTAATAAATTGTCATTCATTCGAATTGTATTAGTCCTAAAATTTTATCTTTAGAAAATTTGTTTGATTAGATTACCATTCTGTTCGTAGTTTATACCTATTTTATGTTTGTATGTCTTTTTTGTGTGTGTATCTTAAAGAAGCACTTGATTCAAACATTTAAATTAAAATTAGATTCTTCAAAAATAGTTTCCTTTAAAAGAGATTCACACATTTCTTAAATTTAAGAAACTATGGTTTCTTATGTATATCACATATAAAGGAAAGAAATGTTAATAGTTTTTGGTAATTTTATAACATCAGGACTATAACTCCAACATTTATAAAATTACTATAGCTTAATCCAGATGGCTTATTTTAATTTAAACAACAAAGGTGTCCATTGCAATGCTTTTCATGATGGTAACTATTGGAAACAATTTAAACTTTTATTATTACAGGATTAATTGAGTTAGAAACATTATACAATTGAATATGTTTTATACTTCAAAATAATATTATAGATGCATTTTTATTGATTTGGGACAATGTTCACCATATATTATTAGGTGAAAAGACTGAACAACAAAAATGTACATATAATTTAATCCTATTTTCATTAAAAAAAAATGTGTGTTTCTGTTACATGTGTGTGGAAATCTATGCATGTGAAAAGGCCAGGCCTGAGAAAACATATACCATGGGATTTAGAGCGATCTTGTCTGGACTATTGGATTATGGTTTTTTCCCCTTTTGGTTTACCTGTATTTTCTAACTTTCCCACACTGATCAGAAACTGCTTTTGCAATTAAAAATAACTTAAATTTTAAAGTGTAGTTTAAATGTTTTAAAAATTGCCCAAGATAACCATTCAATTTTAAAAAGAGGCAGCAAGGAGAACTTTCATCAGGTTACATAAGAAAGATTAAAGAGTGGGTGAGGTAAAAGATGGTTCACAGATTTTGATAATTCTTTGAGAAATATGAAATAATATCAGAAATATTCATTGGAAATAACAGGTTGGGGCATCACAAAACCACACATGGGAGTAACTTACTTAAACACTAAAATGTGGGTCTTTTCATATAGTCTGGGGTGTAATTTTAGTCTTTTATCTTCCCTAAATGAAAATAACAGAATCTGTTAAAGTCAGGTTGCAATTTTCTACTAAGAAGTAAAGGCATTTTTTTTTTTTTGAAAGAGTTAAGTTTTACAATTATTTCCTGATAACTCATGATCATAAAAAGGAAAATCCTAATCATTTGTATGTTTCACTATTTTGAGAAATAAAATGGTGTATATAAATCCAGAAAAGTAATGCTTGAAATAATTATGTTTTTCCCAATTATTCCTGTTTATAGACATTTATAAAATATATAAAATTTCAAAATATAAGCCAGAACATCCATATTTTTAGCACTCAGGGAGAATTGTTATTAACACTTTAATTCATATAGTTTTGGTTATTTTCATTTTTATTCACATTGTAAAAATACTTGGATCTAGTAAACATACTGTTTTACAAACTAATTTTGATTTAAAATACCCTTTGAACATTTTTCTGTATCAGAGAAGTCTTAGAAAAGAAAAACATTATTTCATAGTAATCTTTTATTAAATAGTTTGCAGGCTGTTGTATTTTTGTTTACATACTACTATCTTAAACGATACTGAGAGGATCATGTTTGCACATGAAACTCTGAGCATCTCTTTAATTGTCATCTTAGGATAAATTCCAGGATTAGGGCTTGTGGGTCAATACGTAGGCAGTTTAAAGATATTTACACATATTGTCATTTTTGTTTTCCTTCTAGAAGACTATATCTGCTAATACACCCATCCTTGTTGACTATTTACGGTTTTACCCAACTCCTGGTAAGTACCTTGAAGGAAGAAACCCTAAAGATTCTACTTTAATTTCTAGACACTTATGTACTTTGTATTCAGAGCTGAAGAGAAAACAGAAGGGCTATAATAATTTTAAGTTCTTACAGAACTTCCTTACTGATCAGAAAGAATGATTGTAAAAATCTTCCCACCTCAGTTTTGCAGATGGCAGAAATCAAGTTTGACAGTTCCCAGAGCTGACAGCTCCTTCATGATACCATTTCTGAAGAAGATGGAACACAGGACAGGGATCTTCTATCCCTTTGCCTTTGACAGAGTTACTTTCCAGAATGCAATAAACATCCCAGGATATACTATTGAACTGAGTTAGAAATAAAGACCCTCAAGGCCTGGAAACCATTTAATTGCTATTCAAGCATTTCTGAAAGTGCTTGGAGCCCCTCACAGGAAAATTCCCTTATGCACAAGACGAGGGAATTGCTAATAACAGGGGTGGGAGGAAAGCCATTTTTAAGGGTAAGAATTGGCTTGGGATGCCAGAATTAAAACATTCAATGTGTCAGGTCAACCTTTATATTAAATTATAAATATTTACAGTTTCCTTTTCTTCTAAGAAGAGGAAATAGTTTTATGCTTGTTTGTTTCTTTGTTCATTTTTAATGTTGATTAGCGGGAAAAGTGTTCCATTCTCTGGCCTTGCCCCCTCCCTGCCTCTGGGGATGTCATAGAGAGATGCTCTGCTGTATAACATTGCTTCCTTACACTGAGCTATACCTTATACATCACATGCACCCCTAAATGATTGGATTCCAGCCTTGCTAGTCTGTGCCCAAACCACAGGGTTAGGGGAGCAGTGGGATAATATATGTGTATCTACTCTGAAGCTACACTTAAAGTCTTAAATGCTTTGACTATTTAATGCCTATCTCTGTTTACAGTGTTTGCCCCATAGACCTAGAGTTCCTTAGGGGCTGAATCTGACTTTCTTATTCACTTTTGTATCTGCTACACAGAAGTCCTGTTGAACTGGCAGTCTGTAAGAGCACATGCTTTCCCATAATCTTACCATCACAGGGAATTCATTTTGGTTTTAAACCTTTGCCAATTTGATAGCTGAAAATGGAGCTCATTGTGTGACGCTGGTAAAGTTGAACATAGACTCATTTGTTTATTTTCCTTTGTAAGTTACCTCTTTGTGTCCTTTGGGTATTTTTTCAATTAAGAACTCCTCTTTTTCCTGTTGATGTAAAAGAAGTATTATTTTTTATAATTAAGGATAGTAACCTTTTGTCTACCATATATTTTATAAATATTACTCCCCTAGTATGTTATATCTAGTGTTTTTAGTGTAGAGAGAATACACTAAATACTTTTTTCCTCAAATACATTGTTTTCCTTTATGATTTTTGCTTGATGCTTAGGAAGCTCTTCTCTACTAGATGTCAGTTCTTACTTTTTTAATGTTAAACTTTAAAATTAATGTAACTCATCGAATTCAACAAAATAGTATTTCAAGAGCTTTAAATTATTACCTCAAATAATGTAATTTGTGCATTATTTTTATATTTGGAATTTTTATATTTCCAAGCTTCTTAATCTGCAAATGTTACAATGATTAGGACCCAATAGAGGAATGTCTATTTGCATGCATGCATGCTAAGTTGCGTCTAATTCTTTGCGACTCTATGGGCTGTACCCACCTGGCTTCTCTGTCTATGGGATTCTCCAGGCAAGAACACTGGAGTGGACTGCCATGCCCTCCTCCAGGGGATCTTCCTGACCCAGGATTGAACCCACGTCTCTTAAGTCTCCTGCATTGGCAGGCAAGTTCTTTCTCACTAGCACCATCCTAAATTCAAAAGAGGAATAACTAATAAATATCACTGGGTCCCCACTTGATTTCCTCTTTGCATAGATCATTTCATAGAGGGGACAGTTGGAAACTGGTCCGCCAGGGAAAGCACTACTTTTGTATGTCTCTGTGGTCTTGGAAAAATAAACCTGTACAATGTGCAAAAAAAAAAAAAAGAAGAAGCCTTGAGAAATAATGTTGACTTTTTCCTACAGTTTTTCTGAAAGAATGTGAGGATAGGGGTTTTACTTTAAATGACACAAGGAATGCTTCCTGAAAATATTACTGAATAGCTTCCCCTTCCCCCCAGAATTCCATATTGCAGAGCGGTAGCTAAAAATATATACCCCAGTTGTTCTCATTGAAATAATCCATGCCACTCACTATCTCACAATTTTCCTTTCTCTGCTTCTCTGAGCCGAGGTGTTGGGGAGTAAAATTTCTACTCTGCCTCCGTCTAGTTAAGGCTATGGTTTTTCCAGTAGTCATGTATGGATATGAGAGTTGGATTATAGAGAAAGCTGAGTCCCGAAGAATTGATGCTTTTGAATTGTGGTATTGGAGAAGACTCTTGAGAGCCCCCCTGCAAGGAGATCCAACAAGTCCATTCTAAAGGAAATGCAGTCCTGAATATTTACTGAATATTCAGCTGAAGCTGAAACTCCAATACTTTGGCCACCTGATGTGAAGAGCTGACTTACTGGAAAAGACCCTGATGCTGGGAAAGATTGAGGGCAGGAGGAGAAGTGGATGACAGAGGATGAGATGGTTGGATGGCATCACCAACTCAATGGACATGAGTTTGGGTAAACTCCGGGAGTTGGTGATAGACAGGGAGGCCTGGCGTGCTGCAGTTCATGGAGTTACAAAGAGTTGGACATGACTAAGTGACTGAAGTGAACTGCCTCTCGTTGATTATCTGGAGAAATAGCCTGCTATCCAGATTTCAGTATGACAAAGAGCGTGAAAGGTGACATAGAAGTCCAGAATCCTTTCCTTTTAGAAAGTGGACAGAGACTTCCAGTTTCTGGTTTTTCGCATTAGATGCTTGGGAGTTGCTACTTTGTCCTAAAGGAAAAAGCTGAAGACAGTGACAAAACAACAGCTCTTCTTGTATTCACAAGAGAAGGGTAGACACAAGGCAGACTACTTGGAGAGACAGTCAAGTCTATGCATGGAGTCTAGGTTTCCCAGAATGAAAACTCAACGTAGAAACCACTGCAGAAGTTAAAAACCTAAATGCAATTGATGGATTACTGGAGGCTCACTGGAAAATTCTGAATTAACAACTCTAGGGGATCCAGTCACAGGAGGGCTCCCACAACACTGTGACATTTACCTCCAGGAGCTCCACCAGATTCCCACAGTAAATACTAGGCAAAAATCTCCTAGAACTTCCTGCAGGAGGGGCTGGAAGACGAACCATTTTGAAATACACCAGAGGACTCAGTTCTTCCACCATCAGGGGAAACCAGTTAACTAGAGCCTACCCTCCTGGGGCATTATTATCAGAACTTAACTGACCTAGACAGCATATTAAAAAGCAGAGACATTGCTTTGCCAACAAAGGTCCATCTAGTCAAAGGTATGCTTTTTCCAGTAGTCATGTGTGGATGTGAGAGTTGGACTATGAAGAAAGCTGAGTGCCGAAGAATTGATGCTTTTGAATTGTGGTGTTGGAGAAGACTCTTGAGAGTCCCTTGGACTGCAAGCAGATCCAACCAGTCCATCCTAAAGGAGATCAGTCCTGACTATTCATTGGAAGGACTAATGTTGAAGCTGAAACTCCTGTACTCTGGCCACCTGAGCTAAGAGCTGACTCATTGGAAAAGACCCTGATGCTGGGAAAGATTGAAGGCAGGAGGAGAAGGGGACAATAGAGGATGAGATGGTTGGATGGCATCACTGACATGGTGGACATGAGTTTGAGTAGGCTCAGGGAGTTGGTGATAGATAGGGAAGCCTGGTGTGCTGCAGTCCATGGGGTCACAAAGAGTCAAACAGGACTGAGTGACTGAACTGAAATGACCTGGGGGCAGGGAACTAACACAACTCTATCCAGCTCTACCCATCCTGCCTCAAGTAAGGGAGGAAAGAAAAAAATGCAAGAAACTTGTGAAGTTCATAGCCTAAAGGCACAGCTCACTAAAAGTCTGAGACCTAATCAAGACCTATAGAATACTTCCATTCCCATCTCACCACCATGTTACTAAGGCCTATTTATAGTAGTCCCTTTTGTCTTTTACATGATATCTGAATATCAAGAAAAAATTGCAAGGCATATCAAAAGGCTGAAAACACAGTTTGAGAAGCAGAGCAAGCATAAAAACCAGACATGACAGGATGCAGGAATTATCAAATGGAGAATTTAAAATAAAGATGATTAATAGGTTAAGAGCACTAATAGATACATTAGACAGCATGCAATAAAAAATGGACAATGTAAGCAGACAGACAGAAATGCTAGGAAAGAGAAGGAGGGAGAAGTTGGGAAGGAGGAAGTGTACAGATATTGATTCAGTAATAACTTTCAGTGCTATCACAAACTAAAGCTACTGTTCTTGCACAGCAGGTGATAGTAATTTAATGCCACTTTTGATGATAAATGGTAATGCTCCTAAATTCTTCATGCTAAATCATTGAATAAAGCCTCTTTCCCTCTGATTCTCTTACACTGTCACTTATTACCCTATTCTCAAAGGGAGACTTTTGGTGATATGATTCTTGACATGTTTTATAAACTTTCCTGATTTTATTTTTAATCAAAGCTGAGATTACTGATGGCCAAGCTCCAAGCTAGCTCACCCAGTACCTTTGATCTAATTTTTTAAAAAATTTCCGCCCTTAGAAATGGATGCCAGGTGAATTCCTTGAGTGCAAGAGTGAGATCTAAGCCTGCCGGACAGGCTCTCTTATGCAGGGCACACCCTAAACAGTTGTACAGAGCACCAGGGGTCTTGAGGCCTCTAACTTATGTAAAGAACACGAAGTTGAAAAGTGGCAACATAGTGGGCAACCACCAGATTCATCATAAGGCCGTCATGCTAATTTACTGGGTTGGATGAACCATGGCTCTGGTCAAAAACTTATTCGTACTGAACTGTAGTTGATTTACACTGTTGTGTTAGTTTCAGATACACATCACAGTGATATACATCACTTATTTTTCAGTTTCTTTTCCATTATATGCTATTACAAGATTTTGAATATAGTTCCCTGTGCTGTACTGTAGATCCTTGTCTATCGTATATATAGTTCTGTGTATCTGTTAATGTCAAACTCCTGATTTATCCCTCCCCCTAATTTCCCTTTATTTATCTCTCCCCCTAATTTTCCTTCAGGACTTCCCTGGTGGCTTAGACAGTAAAGCGTCTGTCTACAATGCGGGAGACCTGGGTTCAATCTCTGGGTCGGGAAGATCCCCTGGAGAAGGAAATGGCAATCCACTCCAGTGCTATTGCCTGGAAAATCCCATGGACAGAGGAACCTGGTAGGCTACAGTCCATGGGGTCGCAAAGAGTCAGAGACAACTGAGCGACTTCACTTTCCTTTCCTTTCCTAATTTCCCTTAGGTAACCATAAGGTTGTTTCCTATGTCTGTGAATCTGTTTTGTTTTATAAATAAGTTCATTTGTATCTCTTTTTTTAGATTCCATGTATAAGTGATATCATGATCTTTGTCTTTCTCTGCCTGACTTACCTCACTTAGTATGTTAACCTCAGGTCCATCCATGTTGTTGCAAATTATCTTATTTCATTCGTTTTCATGGATGAATAATATTCCATTGTGTATATATATTGTATCTTCTTTATTCATTCATCTGTCAATGGACACGTACATTGCTTCCATGTCTTGGATATTGTAAATAGTGCTGCTATGGACACTGGGGTGTGTGTATCATTTTGAATTAGAGTCTTCATCTTTTCCAGATATATATCCAGAAGTGGGATTGCTAGATCATATGGTAACTGTATTTTTAGTTTTTATGAGGAACTTCCATACTGTTCTGCATAGTGACTGTACCAATTTATATTTTTAACAATGTAGGAGGGGTTCCTTTTCTCCACATCCTCTCCAGCATTTATTATTTGTAGACTTTTTTGATGACGGCTACTCTGACTGGAGTGAAGTGACACCATATTGTATTTTTGATTTCCTTTTCTCTAAAAATTAGTGATGTTGAGCATCTTTTCACGTGCCTGTTGGCCATCCATCTGTCTTCCTACATAGAAGGATGATACTTTGAATGAATGATTGCATCATTAAAAAAACAAGCTAACTAAACAACCAGTGGCTCACTGAAGAAATCCAAGAGGAAATAAAAAATTACCTAGAGACAAATGACAATGAAGAGATGACAATCTAAGACCTAAGGGGTGCAATGAAAACAGTTCTAAGACGGAAGTTAAGACTGAAGCGACTCAGCAGCAGCAGCAGCAGCATTACCTTAGGAAATAAGAAAAATCTCAAATAACCAACTTAACTTTATACCTAAAGGAACTAGAGAAAGGAACAAATAAAACCCAAAGTTAGTATAAGGAAAGAAATCACAAAAGTAAGAGCAGAAATAAATGAAATAGACATGAAGAAAACATTAACAAAGATCAATAAAACTGAAAGCTAGTTCTTTGAGAAGACAAACAAAATTGTTAAACCTTTAGCCAAACTCACCAAGAAAAGAAGGAAGAGGACTCAAATCAATAAAATTAGAAATGAAAAAAGAGAAGTTGACACCAAAGAAGTACAAAGGATCATAAGAGATGGCTACAATAAAATGAACAACTTAGAAGAAATGGGCAAATGGTTAGAAAGATACAGTCTTCTAAGACTGAACCAGCAAGAAAAAGAAAATATGAACAAACCAATCACAAGTGCTGAAGTTACAAAACAAGCTATGCCACTTAGTCCTCATTTCCAAAAACACATAATTTTTGTTTTTGAAAAAGAAGTTTCTGGCTAATGTCGTATAACTTCTGTTTTATTTTACTTCTGTCAAACCAATGTTTGGTATTCTTCTATGTTGGGAGACTGAAAAAGTCTACATTTATTTTTAATTAGTGCTATGTGAGTTCCAGCTTTATTCATATTAAAAAGTGCAAAAAGAAAAGAAATAAAAATGTTCATATTCTCACTCTCTAAGGGAGATACATGGAGCACTGTGATTATGCAAGTATCTGTGGAGAGAATGCACAGATTGGTAGAAAAGACCCACCTAACCTAAATTCAGGGTCTGGCTGCTGAATTCCCTTATTTCAGCATGAATTTCCTTGATACCTAATTGCTACCGTATCTTTTTGACTTGTGATTTGGCTAGACTTTGTTTTTCAGTACCGTATATTCCATACAGCTCTGCATCCCTCTGATTTCCTCTTCCATATCTTTGGATTATTGATGGGATAGAGAGAATGTGGAGTCAGGTGGGACAAACACAAAGGAGAACATTGGAGTCCAGGCTACCTGAGCACCTTGAGGAGTATCAGATAGTGATAGAGTATCAGAAAGCACTGCATGTTTGATGCACTAAGTCATGGGGAGCAAGCTCAAGGGCTTTTTCACTTAATCATGGTAGGACTCAGTGGGTATGTGTACTAGAAGAAAGCCATGTCTGTTCCTCTGATGGAGTGGGCTTTCCCATGGGCCTCACTTTTGGTCTTAACCGTTTTCTTCTCATTGCTGTCTTCATGGACATCTGTGTGTCCTCTAGGGCAGCAATCCCCAGTCTTTCTGGTACCAGGGACTGATTTTTGTAGAAGACAGTTTTTCCGTGGACTGGGTGGAGGGAGGGATTTGGGATCATTCAAGTGCATTACATTTATTGTGCACATTATTTTTATTATTATTACATCAGTTCCACCTCGGATCATCAGGCATTGGATTTTGGAAGTTGGAGACCCCTGCTTTAAAGTAACTCAGTTATCTGAACCTTGGCTGATATCTATTACAGAATTACTGGCTGGTGGTGCCTGACTCGGCTCTGTTTCCTAATCATCAATGACGATGAAACCATGCCCATTCAAGATTGAAGGGACCATTCCAAACTTCTAGTTATACTAGATTATATTTCATAAGAGAAGCTTTATGTTCTCAAGGCATTTATTAATATAATCATTACGATTGGCAAATGTTTCTTGTCCTTCACTCTTGCCTCAGGTTGGTCAAGTCTTTGAGAGTGTTTGCATAAGATTTATTTCATGGACAGGTATTGTGTTTGAATACCTATGATAGCGTTAGACAGTCACATGGAAACAAAAATCAGAGGAAAATTCATTAGAAAGAATACTGAACTAGGTATCAAAGGACATTAGCTCTGATTCTGACTGGCTCTCTATGAACCTTGAGAAAGACCTTTGACTTTTCTGTTTCAGATGCTTCATGTATAAAGGGAGGAAAACAATGCTTGCCTTACCCACATCAGAGGCTTGTTTTGAGAATCTTAAATATGAAGGTACTTTTGCAAACTGTTAAGACCTTCTTAAACTCATTGTTTTCTTATTAGGAGGCTCTGCCACCTCCCTACCTGAGGGAGCCTTTTACAGACTCTCCCTGCCCCCAGCCATTATGGGCATTTCTGCTGCTCTGTTTAGAGAAACACAATTTATGGCGGCACAGATACAGACCTGGATCACAGGGTCACTGCTCTGTTTCCATTACAAACACACAGGCTTCAGGCTCCAGCCCTTTCCACATGCTGAACTTCACTGGAGTCCCATGTGTTGAGAGCCTTCTGGAAGAAACCCAACAATTACAGAGCAGTGCACCATACAGACTTGGCCTGAATGCAGTTTCAGCCTGAACTTTCTGGGGAATGTTACGGGGTCCCATCCTGCAGTCTTTCAACATGCAAAACTCTCCTGGGCCTGGAAGGTTTGGAAATGATTCAAGACTGAGGAGTACTGCCTATAGGATTGAGCATCAGGGAGGACCCTTCAGCCAGAATGGACCTTAAATCTCAATTCATGAGCCCGCTGCTTTTCTGTGTCTGTGTGGCCTTCTACTTAAAATGAATAAGTAAAGGATATCATTTTAAGTACAGTGGTTTCTACATTCCTAGGGCTGAATTTTCCTTTGTCCCCCAAGTTGATAGTAGTAAAATAAATAGATCCAAATGGATTTTGCAGAGAGAGTCAAAAAGCCATGCCAACTTGGCCTTTCTTGTACAGTAAGTACAGTATAAGCAGCTGCCATTTAGAGAGGATATGACCTCAAGTCAATTATCGATTGTTTTAGCTCCTCCTTAGGCCAGACAAACACAGTTGCACATCGTGTTCTAGCACCCAGAATGTGACCTTGGCCACATGTACACAATTTCTGCCAAGGTAGAAATGTCAGCCCTGGTGTGGCATGACTACTGTAACTGGGCCTCTGATCTACAAGTCAGGTTTCCACGAACCTGTGTCTTTTGTTCAGTGTCTCCACGTGGTGATATTTCATGTGAGCCCAAGGTAGATGGGCTTCCCAGTTGGTGCTAGTGTTAAAGAACCCACCTGCCAATGCAGGAGACGTAAGAAACATGGGTGCAACATTTGTGTTAGGAAGATCCCCTGGAGGAGGGCATGGCAACCCACTCCAGTATTCTTGCCTGGAGAATCCCATGGACAGAGGAGCCTGGAAGGCCACAATCCATAGGGTCACAAAGAGTCAGACACACCTGAAGCAACTCAGCACACATGCATGCACCAGATCCAGAGGAAGGCTGGGAATGAAAATAAAATAAATTCAGTGGTATTCATTTTTCTTTTTGTGTTTACCTTAGCTTTGGCTTTATACTGATAGTCAGCATGGAGGGGTCCACCCCAAGGCCGTTAGTTCATCCTCTGCATTATGGTACCCTTCCTGCATCAAGATGCCTACTATTGCTAGCGACACGTCTCAGCACATCATAGGTACTCTTTGTTTTTTGTTTGTTTTTAATAAAATTAGGTTCTCCTTTAAAAAAGCATTGAGTAAATAATTTCCTTGGGAAAATGAAGCTTCTACATCAAAATATAATCTTCAAAAAACCACATGGTATGTGAATTAGAGGTTCTCCAAGAGCTCTCTCACTATTCAGGCAGAAGTGAATAGGTAACTCAATTCCATAGGCCAGGGTTTGGTAAAATTTCTATACAGGACCAGGGCCAGATGGTAACTATTTTTGGCTTTGTGGGCCATGAAAGGTCTCTGCAGTGAAGGCTTAACTCTCCATTGTAGCATAAAAGCCACATAAACAATACTTAGATAAAGATGTGTGGCTCCATCCCAATAAAACTTTATTTACAATAATAGTGAGCCAGATTTGGTCACAAGCTATGGCTTATGGACTTCATTATAGGTTCCTGTGTATGGTAATACTTGTTTTGGGCTATAAAAAAAATGTAGCAATCGTTAGTGCAAATTACATGCTATTGTGAATGCAAAACTGGGTTAAAACCCCATTTTATGCAGATCTGTTATCTGTTTCTGGCATCCAGCAGGACAGGATCTGGTCCCTCCCCATCAGGTCAGTGTGTCTCTCCAGTAGGCTTGCTTTTCATCACAGTCTCTCTCCCCATGTCCTTCTCCTTCTCCATCTACCCAATGTGCCTTGAGGGCAGAAAATGGTCATTTCACCCGTAAAACAGACAACTGATTCACATTCAGCTTCAATTTACACTGTACTGGGCACGCTCACATTCACATCTTTAATCTTCAAAACAATCCAGTGAAGTAAGCTCCATTATTCTTTGTTTACAATTGACACAGTATAGGTTCAGAGAAGTTAGGTCACATCCCCCAAGGGTTCTACACTAGTTGGTAGCGGATCTAGGGTCCAACCCAAACCACAAGAACGTTACCATAAGTGTCCTACATGGCAGATTTTCTTTGGGCATAAGTAGTTTATTTTGAACAAGAGGAAAAATGATAAGAAACATCTTAAAATCCAAATAAGGGAACTGGGAAGAGGGTGGCTGGGTGTCCAAGACCACTTGGAGGGTGGAGTTTTGTTTTGTTTTGCTTTGTTTTAACATTGACATTGTGGCTGTCTGCTGGAAAGGACATACATTCTTCATTCTTTTTTCATTACTTGAAAATTGTTGCAACCATTATGCAAAACCAATAAAGGGAAAACTTAAAAAAAAAAAAGTCCTTTGGCAGGCAGGCAGTACCCAGTTGAGGAATAGCACAGGTCTCAGGGGAAAACAATATGCATTTTGTAAACTTTCTTAAGAGACAATTTATGGTTTTGAGAAAACAAAACAGGAAATTGAATTAAAAGGAGAAACATATTTAAATAATGCTCAAGTGATGACATAACCAACTGAAGTCCAACAGTCACAACTTTAGAGTCAGGCATTGTCAGCTGCAAGAATCTTCTAGCATTGGGTTGGTGGTGTCCAGAGTGCAGAGGGATATTTTATTCCTTAATTGGTACAGCATCGCAACTTTGGGTAGATAAAAGCTAATTTTTAAAATTGGAATTTGGCCCTAAATATCAGGTTCCTGGCATATCTTTACTTAAAACACTGAAATCTGACCTTCCTTCTTAATGTCATGAATTTTAGTCCTTGTTTCTGAATTGGCAGTTCTTGGCCCTGGAATGAATGTAGAGTATGTCAAGTGGGTATTCTTTTTTTCTATTATTCCATACTCAATATATCTTGTGGAGTAAGGGATTAGAAAAATAAAATGTACTACAAGAAAGGAAAGATTTTTTTCTGTCAGAAAAAAAGGAAAATCAGAAGTCATTTGCTACCATCAGTAGTAAATACACACACACACATTTTTTTTTTTTTTTTTTATGTTCCATCCAATTAAAAAAAATTGTTTCAGGAAAAGACAGTTGATCCCAGTTCAAACCAGTATACTACATTTAAACCTTCTTCTATTAATTTTTGTTTGGTTTTCCAAGATCCTTGAAAGGTAAGGGGTAAAGGAGAGAAACCGTTGACACTTAAGTAAGTTCAGATTCTGAATCTTTCAGCAAACAGTTCTAAATGAGAGTCCTTGTTCTTCACAAGTTATAAAATAATAATACTGTTATATATGTAATGAAGAATTTTATACACTTTGTGCTTTCTCTTCTCTGTTCCACATATAATTGTATGAGATAGATTATAGTATAGCTTCTATTTTTTGGTGAGAATGTGGAGACTTCACTTACATATGAAAAAAGAATATATATATATATATATATTTTTTTTTTCTGTTTTCTTTTGCATAACCAAATTCTTAACTACCACCCTAATCTGCTTCAGTGGGGATCAAAACCTGTTTTGTCATGCAAGTGTGATGACAATGTAATTAATTTAGTCTTGGCAAAAAAAAAAAAGAGTATTTGATTTGCTTGCTTCTATTCATTTACTGTCATGAAGTAATGAGGTTGAGTTTGTAAATGCACATGTAAACTTTCTTCCCCAGTCCATTTTGTGATGAATGGCATACATCTCTGCAGTGCCTGGTCAGGTTCAGCAGTTCAGCTGAACCCAACTAATTGCGTCACATGGTCACCGAGCCACTTCACATCCAGGAAATGCACTAAACTTTACTCTCTGGCAGAGACGAAATCATTTAGGGCAAGAGCTGTACACACACACACACACACACACACACGGATACACACACACGCACACATATATAGCTCCTTCTGTATCACTAGCACCTGGCACATAGTGCATAGTAAGGAAAAAAGTCATCTAGGTGAATCAGGAAGATGAGTAGAAATTAAGCATGGATTAATTGATTCTTACAAAGGTATATGGGGCATGGCAGAATATTGGCAGTGTGGATGCTATAATTCCTCTCTGAGTATACATGTCTCTGGGCTTAGACAGAATGAAGTAGAAATGATGGCATGTGAATCTAATTCTCAGGCAGTCTTGTAGCTTCTGTACTTGTACTCTGGAACCTAGTACTCCACCAGCTCAGGCTCTCCTGCTGGAGACATGTGTCCCAGTCAACTGTTACTGATAATTTCGAGAGATTTCTGTGAGGCCAAGTTAGCCCATGACACTCCAGTTTCATTACTGGTTGACTGCAGTTTCGTAAGTGACCAAAGATAACAGAAGCAGAATAGCCTTCCAGTTGAGCCCAGCCCAAATGGCTAACACATAGAGTAATAAGCAAATAAAATGGTCATTCCTGTAAGTCATTAAGTGTTGAGGTAGTTTTTTATACAGCAATAGATAACTCATATATGAGCTTTTGACAGCTGAACAGTTTCATCTGTTACCCCCTTAAAATGAATAAAAACAGACAATTTAATAATAAGAAGCCAACTAAACAATACCCATCTGAAAAACCTCTTAAGAATCGAACACCTCTCTATCTCATGAGGGAGGTTCTTTAAATATAATCAGCAAGGGAAATCTGTTCTTATTTTGTTTCTTTTTCTTAGAAGAGTTAGTGATATGAAACCAAATTTGTGGTTCAACTTAAGGGCATTTCTTCACAGATTGAGGAGATATGTTTTGTTAGATCTATGTTTCGTATTGTCTGATAATACATTAAGTGAAAAGAAATCTACTGATACTGTTTTTCTTGGGAATTTGATTTGCAACAATAATAGTTTCAGGATAATACACTTGGACTTGAGGAGTGGTCATTAGAGTAGATTGAAAATGAAATAAAACATTGAGAGAAAGATGTCCTGCCCATTAAGGCATGGAGCGCTTAGACCAATGAGGGGGGTGTGGATTTAAGAGGAGAGAAGTTTGAACTTACTTGATAAAATAGTAATAACATATTGACTCGATGTAGGTTGGGGTCATGAGCAGTAACCACATTCTGAAAGGCTGAGGGTCTTGTCCTGGTGGTGGGAGTCCTCAACGGTTTACAAGGCTTGTAGTTTTCCTCAGCCAGATTGCTAAGCAGCAGATAATCACTCTTTAGTTTAAAAATTTTGCCAATTTAATATTAAATATAGTGCAATTACTACATACTTAGCAGTGAATGAACCATTTTTTACACATTGTCTCAATTTCACAACAATTTTACAATGGAAGAAATAAGGCCACTATATTATAGATAAGGAAAGTTGAGTAACTTGCTCAATATACAGTTATAAGGAGTTGGTTGAGATCTCAGGCCCAAGATGTCTCACTCCAGAGCACTTTACTACCACAATACTAGATTGTAATCTAGAAACTAGAATGTGATGAGAGACCCTGGGAAGAAAAACACCCAAAAAGCCGTGCATTGATTCATTATAGAATTGCAAGACATTTTCACCAAATGGTTATTTTGTCATATCTTTACCACCATGCCACCTAAATCATCTCAGATGAAAATGTAACTTCTTACAAGGAAGACACTAATTCCAATCAGTACTTTTTCTTTTCTTTCAAAATACAAAGTGAAACGATTTCCTTGAAGAATATTCCCCCCCAAACTGAAACAATATTATTTTCAGTTAGGATTTGCCATTGTGTAGAAATATCTTTTTTTGTTCATTGTGTCAACTCTAATCAAGATTGAAACAAATTCAAAAATCTATCTTAAAGATACTACTGAAAAGTACCAACAGATGTAAGTTCTCTAATAATTTTGTACTACCCTGAGCTATGTCTTCTTCTTCCAGTAAAATTGGAAAGCAGATTATGAAAATAAGTCCCCTTCCTAAACGATCTCCATGAAAGAAATGCTCTGTGTTATACTGTATCTGCATAATTCTTTTTGTAATTCAGCTGCAAGTCATAATATTCTGTTATGAACTTCTGGGTATAGAATCACATAAATCTGGAGTCAGTATGAAGTTGTTACAGATGGCAGATGAAATGAACTGAGTGGAGCAGCTTTCCAAATCTCTGTTTATGCAACACCAAAGGAAGTTTTGATATCAAATTAGTTTAGGGTTTATAAGTGATAACAAAATTTGGGTAGTGTTGAGAGATTTTCACCTACAAATTTCTGTTTGTATTTCTTTTCTGTTGCCCACAAAGATAGGAAAGGTCTCTAATCCAGTCACTTATTAATTGAGGTTCTCATACCCCATAATTGAAGTATTGATGCCCCATCTGGAAGCAAATATCTGTTGTAATAGATCCTAAGCAATAGGAAGAATAGCATCTATGCTACTAATTAATTCAGGATGCCTTTCTAGCATGTCTTTGATATCGACTGTTTTTTTTTCTTTTCAATTGTTGACTAAGTGTAAATAAAGATGACCAGAGATGGGAAGAAAGGATGGAATCCATTTCTATCCTTTGAAAAGTTTCAGGGACACTTTGAAAAGCTTGAGTCTTGTAGTAAAATAACATCTATATAATTGAAATGAAACAGACAGCCATTCATGCTGTGACTACTTCAGGTTGTCTTAATATAATGAAATCATCACAAAAGGGACTTTCAGTCCAGGTGTATTTGACAACCCTGCTCTTGCAGAACTGGCAGACCTAGCTCAATTTCCCAGTTACTGTCCCAGCTGGCTTTTCAATTATTATTTTTTCAAATTATGTTTCAGTTTGAGTCATCTCTGATCATTTCAAATGTAGCAGTTAATATTCCTATCAGATAGGAAAATATGTTTTGTGAAAATATGTATCTTTTATTTTTTTATTTTTTCTCTTTGGTGATATTTGGTAAGGTAAGGAGGACAATAAGCAATTTGAAAATGGCCTCTCTGTTCCAGGTTGCTGGGATGTGAAATTTGGGAGAAAGAAGATGAAAGTATAAGATGATGGCTTTTCTCAGCAGCGTGGATGCTGAAATGTACAGAACACATTGTTTACAGCATCTCTGGGCTGTGAATCAGCTGTGATTACAGCTGGCTGGGGCAGAGCTGAAAGGGCAGAGGCATCAAAACCCAGCTCATTTTTTAAAAAACACAAATCCTTTTCACTGCCCGTGGACGAAATGACTGACTGACATGCTAAACCTATTAAATATGTATTTTGCAAATTTCGAAATGAGCAAAAATGCTATGTAAAAATTTTTACAGATGCTGAATGATTGTAAATGTGGTTAAAGATGTGGGACTGGCTCCAACTTTGTTCTTTCGTGGGCTGCTATTAGCTTACATTTGAAATCTCTGTTGGCCACGTAGTCCACATTGTTCTTCCAAATGTAATCATTTCTCTCTTTTATCTGATCTCCTACAGTCTTTCTGTTTTCATCAATATCTGACAGCAATTCCCAAAGATCCAATAGCGTCCACTCTAATATCCTTATGTGTACTCTCTTCTCTCTTTGAAATCTAATACCTTAGCAGTGAAATAATTTATTGTGCTTTATTTAGTCTTTTATTTTTTGCATGTGTTTTGATACTATCCTTTTGAAAAGAGTTATTTGGAAATTTAAACCAACTGTTCACCAAAAGTTATGAAAGCATGATTAAAAAATTTTCTCTGTTTTTAAATCTCTTTTTTAAACCTTGATTTTTTTAGAGTGCTATGGTCAGTGCCACCAAGTTCATGGGTCTGGCAGTGATGGGAAAATGGAGATGCATTTCTTGCAGTCCAGCTAATGGGTAAGCCATACAGAAGATCCAATGAGCCAGAGGATTCAGTGACAGTCCTAATTTTTCTCAAAAACTGTTAGTTTATGTATTTGTCCCAACCTGGAGATGTTTCATTTCTTGAATTTGATCTTCTGATAAAACAATTGTGGTTCCAACACATTCTCCTAATAAGTGAGAGCCATACTTGGTTCTAAATGGCACATACTGTACTTCTATTTGTCTTGAGTCCTAAAGAAATGCATTTTGTAAGCACTATCTGAGAAGAAATTTTTATGGGTACATTACAGTCTAGTATGTGCATTGTTAAAGGGAAAACTTATTCCAGTGAAGTAGTTGGCAGAAAACTATAAATCTTAATGGATAGGAAAATATGCATTTCTGTAAAAAGGAAAGAAAGAAACAGACACGGAAAGCAAGCAAAACACCCTGCTAGAGACTTCTCAAAAAAAAATCACACCTCGGACCAGCATCTAGAATGTTCATCCTTTTCCAGTGTTTATGAACAGTCCACTTACATACTGCCATTCTCCTCTGCGCTCTTCCATTCTGTTTGAGAAAATTGTCCCTTGGCTGTGCCAAAAATTTGAGGCAAAAATGAAAAATGTTTTGCTTTATTGCTAACCTGTGAAAATGTGTTTTTTTGCCAGTGTTGTGATGGTTGGGTTTTGGTTTTTTTTTTTTTTTCTTTCTCACATGGCTCTAATCCTGGCTGGATAGATCTTGATGTGCAAATAAAATTCCATCCTAAATAAGTAAATTGTGTTTCTCAGTTGGAGGCTGGAAAACCCTATTCCTTAATCTTCTGCTCATACAAAATATAATTCCCACTTCTCATTACTGAAGTTCACGTCTTACCACCAGAGTGGACAAGCAAAGAAAATATCCAGGTAAGGGAAGTGTCCCTTTTCCTTTAACCAAGACATGAGAAGTTGAATTAAGGAACCTCTATGGGTACTTCCTCGGAGAAGGCGATGGCACCCTACTCCAGTACTCTTGCCTGGAAAATCCCATGGACAGAGGAGCCTGGTGGGCCGCAGTCCATGGGGTCGCTAAGAGTCGGGCACGACTGAGCGACTTCACTTTCACTTTTCACTTTCATGCATTGGAGAGGGAAATGGCAACCCACTCCAGTGTTCTTGCCTGGAGAATCCCAGAGACGGGGGAGCCTGGTGGGCTGCCATCTATGGGGTCGCACAGAGTCGGACACGACTGAAGTGACTTAGCAGCAGCAGCAGCATGGGTACTTCCTACAACTCTAAGTATCTTTTAGATATCTGCAGAATACTCACTCTGTTGACAAAATTTTGTCTTTAGAGACATATCTACATTACAAAGACATGACAGACTCAGCCATTCAACAAAAAACCATAATGAGAGTCTTAAGTGCTCTGGAATCAAGCGCGAACAAAACAAACTGACCACAGAGATAGCTGTCATCGGAGCTATCCTTGCATAGTGTTCAGCACTTATATTTAATTCTTCAACCAATGAATTAATTATTTGACAGTGCTGTTTGAACCTGAGTTATGTACCACAGTTATGTTGCTACTATGTTAGGTTTTAGGATTCAAAGACTTGATCCCAACTGTCAAGAAACTCTCAGCCTAATAGTAAAGAAAAACATCTAAGCCAATACATTCAATAAATTATAATTGCCCTCGTTGCTGGGAGAAGGTGAGTGCTCAGTACTAGTGGGTCATGTGAGTAGGGGAGATACAATTTTTCAATCTATACCATCCTAAAGGAGACTAGTCCTGGGTGTTCATTGGAAGGACTGATGCTGAGGCTGAAACTCCCATACTTTGGCCACCTCATGTGAAGAGTTGACTCATTGGAAAAGACCCTGATGCTGGGAGGGACTGGGGGCAGGAGGAGAAGGAGATGACAGAGGATGAGATGGCTGGATGGCATCACTGACTCCATGCACATGAGTTTGGGTGAACTCTGGGAGTTGGTGATGGACAAGGAGGCCTGGCATGCTGTGATTCATGGGGTCGCGAAGAGTCAGACACGACTGAGTGATTGAACTGAACTGATACTGTCTCCAGTGACTAGTATCCATGAGATTTCTTCCCTGGAACTTCTCCAGACAGGCCACATTAGAACTTGTATTATCCTGATGTGACTGTGAATTCAGCTTTTCTCCTGTAACTTACCTGTGCTTTGCAAAATTTAATTGTTTTTCTATAGCAAGTTTAGTTCATCTCATAAATTCAGACCCCACCAATTCAAAAAGTTTAATTCACCACACATTTTCTATAATAAATACTCTGATGATATAAAGCCTATCAGTCTTGTTTCTCATACACTGAAGATTGGTTATTGAGTGACAAAGCTAGACTTAACATGTGTTTTTTTAGCAGCAGGGAGCTCTCATAATGTAGAGTTCAGAGCTGGCTTTGTTATGTGAGCACTAGTTTAATTTAGACAGGGTAGACTGAGTATCAATTAAGACTGAGTATTCTAAAGGTATTCTGAGTATTCTAAACTGAGAGGAGCAACCCCATGTCCAAGCAGCAGTGGCTGCATGGGTGCAGAAGGGCTGAGAGGAACTACTCCATGTTCAAGGTCAGGAGGGGTGGCTGTGAGGAGATACCCCTCGTCCAAGGTAAGGAGCAGCAGCTGTGCTTTGCTGGAGCAGCTGTGAAGAGATACCCCACGTCCAAGGTAAGAGAAAACCAAGTAAGATGGTAGGTGTTGCAAGAGGGCATCAGAAGGCAGACACACTGAAACAATAATCACAGAAAACTAGTCAATCTAATCACACTAGGACCACAGCCTTGTCTAACTCAATGAAACTAAGCCATGCCTGTGTGGGGCACCCAAGAGACAGGTCATGGTGGAGAGGTCTGACAGAATGTAGTCCACTGGAGAAGGGAATGGCAAACCACTTCAGTATTCTTGCCTTGAGAGCTCCATGAACAGCATGAAAAGGCAAAATGATAGGATACTGAAAGAGGGACTCCCTGGGTCAGTAGGTACCCATATCTACTGGAGATCAGTGGAGAAACAACTCCAGAAAGAATGAAGGGATGGAGCCAAAGCAAAAACAATACCCAGTTGTGGATGTGACTGGTGATAGAAGCAAGGTCCGATGCTGTAAAGAGCAATTATGCATAGGAACCTGGAATGTCAGGTCCATGGATCAAGGCAAATTGGAAGTGGTCAAACAGGAAATGGCAAGAGTGAACATTGACATTCTAGGAATCAGCGAACTAAGATGGACTGGAATGGGTGAATTTAACTCATGACCATTATATCTACTACTGTGGGCAGGAATCCCTTAGAAGAAATGGAGTAGCCATCATGGTCAACAAAAGAGTCCAAAATGCAGTACTTGGATGCAATCTCATAAACCACAGAATGATCTGTTTGTATCCAAGACAAACCATTCAATATCACGGTGATCCAAGCCTATGCCCCAACCAGTAACGCTGAAGAAGCTGAAGTTGAATGGTTCTATGAAGACCTACAAGACCTTTTAGAACTAACACCCAAAAAAGATGTCCTTTTCATTATAGGAGACTGGAATGCAAAAGTAGGAAGTCAAGAAACACCTGGAGTAACAGGAAAATATGGCCTTGGAGTACAGAATGAAGCAGGGCAAGCACCAATAGAGTTTTGCCAAGAGAACGCACCGGTCATACCAAACACCCTCTTCCAACAACACAAGAGAAGACTCTACACATGGACATCACCAGATGGTCAACACCTAAATCAGATTGATTATGTTCTTTGCAGCCAAAGATGGAGAAGCTCTATACAGTTAGCAAAAACAAGACCAGGAGCTGACTGTGGCTCAGATCATGAACTCCTTATTGCCAATATCAGACTTAAATTGAAGACAGTAGGGAAAACCACAGATCATTCAGGTATGACCTAAATCAAATCCCTTATGATTATACAGTGGAAGTGAGAAATAGATTTAAGGGACTAGATCTGATAGAGTGCTTGATGAACTATAGACGGAGGTTCGTGACATTGTACAGGAGACAGGGATCAAGACCACCCCCATGGAAAAGAAATGCAAAAAAGCAAAATGGCTGTCTGAGGAGGCCTTACAAATAGCTGTGAAAAGAAGAGAAGTGAAAAGCAAAAGAGAAAACAAAAGATATAAGCAACTGAATGCAGAGTTCCAAAGAATAGCAAGAAGAGATAAGAAAGCCTTCCTCAGTGATCAATTCAAAGAAATAGGGGAAAACAACAGAATAGAGAAGACTAGAGATCTCTTCAAGAAAATTAGAGATACCAAGGGAACATTTCATGCAAAGATGGGCTCGATAAAGGACAGAAATGGTATGGACCTAACAGAAGCAGAAGATATTAAGAAGAGGTGGCAAGAATACACAGGAGAACTATACAAAAAAGATCTTCATGACCCAGATAATCACAATGGTGTGATCATTGACCTAGAGCCAAACATCCTGGAATGTGAAGTCAAGTGGGCCTTAAAAAGCATCACTACAGACAAAGCTAGTGGAGGTGATGGAATTCCAGTTGAGCTCTTTCAAATCCTGAAAGATGATGCTGTGAAAGTGCTGCACTCAATATGCCAGCAAATTTGGAAAACTCAGCAGTGGCCACAGGACTGGAAAAGGTCAGTTTTCATTCCAATCCCAAAGAAAGGCAATGCCAAAGAATGTTCAAACTACCTCACAATTGCACTCATCTCACATGCTAGTAAAGTAATGCTCAAAATTCTCCAGGCCAGGCTTCAGCAACACATGAACTATGAAATTCCAGATGTTCAAGCTGGTTTTAGAAAAGGCAGAGGAACCAGAGATCAAATTGCCAACATCCTCTGGATCATGGAAAAAGCAAGAGACTTCCAGAAAAACATCTATTTCTGCTTTATTGACTATGCTAAAGCCTTTGACTGTGTGGATCACAATAAACTGTGGAAAATTCTGAAAGAGATGGGGATACCAGACCCACCTGACCTGCCTCTTGAGAAACCTATATGCAGGTCAGGAAGCAACAGTTAGAACTGGACATGGAACAACAGACTGGTTCCAAATAGGAAAAGGAGTATGTCAAGGCTGTATACTGTCACCCTGCTTATTTAACTTCTATGCAGAGTACATCATGAGAAACGCTGGACTGGAAAAAGCACAGTTGGAATCAAGATTGGCGGGAGAAATATCAGTAACCTCAGATATGCAGATGACACCACCATTATGGCAGAAAGTGAAGAGGAACTAAAAAGCCTCTTGATGAAAGTGAAAGTGGAGAGTGAAAAAGTTGGTTTAAAGCTCAACATTCAGAAAACGAAGATCATGGCATCTGGCCCCATCACTTCATGGGAAATAGATGTGGAAACAGTGTCAGACTTTATTTTGGGGGGCTTCAAAATCACTGCAGATGGTGATTGCAGCCATGAAATTAAAAGACGCTTACTCCTTGGAAGGAAAGTTATGACCAACTTATATAGCATATTGAAAAGCAGAGACATTACTTTGCCAACAAAGGTCCGTCTAGTCAAGGCTATAGTTTTTCCAGTCGTCATGTATGGATGTGAGAGTTGGACGGTGAAGAAAGCTGGGTGCCGAAGAATTGATGCTTTTGAACTGTGGTGTTGGGGAAGACTCTTGAGAGTCCCTTGGACTGCAAGGAGGTCCAACCAGTCCATCCTAAAGGAGATCAGTCCTGGGTATTCATTGGAAGGACTGATGTTGAAGCTGAAACTCCAATACTTTGGCCACCTGATACGAAGAGTTGACTCATTGGAAAAGACTCTGATACTGGGAGGGATTGCGGGCAGGAGAAGAAGGGGACGACAGAGGATGAGATGGCTGGATGGCATCACCGACTCGATGAACCTGAATTTTAATAAGCTCTGGGGGTTGGTGATGGACAGGGAAGCCTGGCGTGCTGCAGTCCATGGGGTCACAAAGAGTCAGGCATGACTGAGCGACTGAACTGTACTGAACTGCTCCTACTCTTTTGACCCTATGGACTGTAGCCCACCAGGCTCCAGGATCCATGGAATTCTCCAGGATAGAATACTAGAGTGTGTTACCTTTTCATTCTCCAGGGAATCTTGCTGACTCAGGGATCAAACCAGTGGGTCCTGCATTGCAGGTGGATTCTTTACTAACTGAGCCACCAGGGAAGCTCTGTTCTAAGGATAAAATTTGTAAATAAAAGTGTGATGGCAATGTTTAAAAAAAAAAGCTATTCTGAAGATGATACAGATTATTCTGGAAAAATTAAGCTGGGATCAAAATATCTTTTATAGCATTTGACATGCAGATAGGGAGTGTTCTTCCTGGTTGCATGTGGATTAAGTGGCCCTCCTAAGAGCTGTCATAAGATAATATGTATGTCCTAGTCTCGCCTTATCATGTGGAAATGTAATTGCCTGCTATGATGTCAGCATCTCCCACTAGACTGCATGCAATGACGGAACCAGTGATGTCTATTTGATTCTGGCTGTGTACATAGTAGGTACTCAGTATTTGTTCATTTTAAGTTCACTCAACAGCAAAAGCTTTGGCAAAATGTTTAATTATCATTCAATTGACCTTTATAGCAGATTCTTTTTTTTTGCCAAGTTATATATAAATTTATTTATTTATTTAAAAATTTTCATTTTTAATGGAAGGATAATTGCTTTATACTATTGTATTGGTTTCTGCCATACATCAACATGAATCAGCCATAAGCACACATATGTCCCCTCCTCTTGAACCTGCCTCCCACCCCATTGCATCGCTGTAGGTTGTTACAGAGCCCCCGTTTGAGTTCCCTGAGTCATATAACAAATTCCCATTGGCTATCTATTTTTCATATGATAGTGTGCATGTTTCTATGTTACTCTCTCTGTTCATCTCACCCTTTCCTTCCTCCCTCCACACCCGTGTCCATAAGTTTGTTCTCTATGTCTGAGTGTCCATTGCTGCCCTGCAAACAGGTTCATAAGTACCATCTTTCTGGATTCCATATGTATTTATGGAAATAGGTACAAAGCTTTATAAAGTCCCACTAGCGGATAGAACTAAAAAAAAAAAAAAGTTTTATGATGACCAAGTGTAAGTTTTAAAATTAAGCAGAACTTATTCTTAAAACTTTACACTTCTATTGGCTTTGAATCATCTTCAAGCAGGTAGATTTGTCACTTGAAGGGCCTCGAAAAGTCGTCTGAAGACTGGGACATCAAAGCTTAAATTCAAGGTATTTGCCACATTTCAGACAAAGGGAATGCACCCAACATTGGCGGGAGGAAATGTCATCTCTGGTCACTTTGTAAACTGCTAACCTACCAAGATATGTCCAAGGATAAAAGTCAAAACATTTCAACAGGGTTCTATTTAGTGGTCACATTCTTGAATATTTCATCTTGTCACTATTTTATTTCCAATCAAATATAGAAAGTGGTCTCAAAAGTTGTCTTTGTTTTTCTTTTTGTGAGATGGCAGAACTGTTTTTGCTTTAACTGGAGTAGTACAACTTATTTTTTTCCTAAAACTTTCTGATAAAAAAAGTTCCAACCTAGGATGCTTTTTCAAGACTTTCTTCCAACAAAAGTAGTGGATAAGGAACAATGCGTGTATTTATTTAAGCACAAAGAACTTGTTGAGCTCCTACCATGTTATGAGACGGCAGGAGGAATGGCCATACAAAAAATAAATCGCAAACTGATTACACCTGGGTTCTCTTTAGAGGTTCAGAATGTAATGGAAATGACAGACATACATACAAGTAACTATATTAAATGTTATATATCAATGTCTGTATGTATATATATGATATGTAATTATATATATTATATAATTAAATATATAATCACTATATATTTATTCAGCACCTGCAATGTGATAGACATGAGGCTAGGCACTAGGAATATAATAGTGACTAAGATGCAGATTCTTGCCCTTGTGGTGCCTGCATTCAACTTGGCAAAGCACATGATAAATGAATGAATACAAAAAAATGATTAAATACATCATCAGTAAAGAAGGGTATTAACTGTAGGAAGAAGATCAAGAGGGGGCTGTGATAGAGAGTGGTAGAGTTTATCATCATGGAAAATGTGATCATGAAGATGCACATAGGTAGGTAACATTTTGGCAAATACCTGAAGAATAGTTGTCAGTCATGCAAAAAGAAGGAGTTGGGAAAGGATGTTTCAGGCAGAAAGAATTGTCATACTAAGGGCTAGAGGTGTGATTCAGTTCAGGTCCGTTCAAATGTCACATCTCTGTGTTAAAAACTTTCCTGAAACCCTCCAGGCAAAGTAGCAGAGTTGTACTCCTTTCCCAGTATTTGATGATGTTGTTAATCCTGCTACTCTGATCTGTTCCTCATTATGTTAGAACGATTTGTATATGTGCCTGATTTCCCACTAGACTGAGTTTTCATTCACCATTCACCACTGTACCTGTCGTAACACCTGGTGTAGGAGTCACGCTGTTTGATTTTCTTCTTTCTTCCGGCAGGTTGGAACACGTACCAGGTGAGAATATGAGAAGGGCGCAGTTTCTCATATAATGCTCGTAGAATAATTAATCTTGATGGTGTGAAAAAATGTTCTCACTGACCCCCCACATTCTGAGGGAAGAATGGGTTTCTTTTCTCTTCTCTTTCCTTTAAAAAAGAAACTATAATAACCTGTACCACTGCAGCGGAAAGCCCTTGGAAGTGGAACTGACAACTAGAAGAGAAAAAGTGAGACCACAGGGGTAAGAAACAAAAAGACAAAGTAAATGAAAGAAGAGAGAGGGGATTAATGGGGGGAAAACTTCTCAGTTTATCTTAAATAACAGAAAGATATTTAAGAATAGAGACATGACATTCTTGAATGTGTAAGAGAATCTGGGAAATTACCTAAATCTCCAACTTGTCTTGAGAATATTTTTATAAGTTAAAGTATATAATCCCAATATGTGATGTTAGACAATATTATATTATTTCCTAGACATTGTGTGTTTTATTTACTAACAGTGAATATGTGAACACAGGTAGCCCTACCCTCACCTATCAGTGATTAGAGTAAAATGATGGATTTTTAAATAGTAAGTTTTTGATATTTTATCAGTAGGTGTTAAATAAAAGTTCAAAGCAAGAGCTATTTAATGACTGCTTCCCTTGTGGCTCGGCTGTTAAGGAATCTGCCTGCAATGTGGGAGACCTGAGTTCAGTCCCTGGGTTGGGAAGATTCCCGTGGAGAAGGGAAAGAGTACCCACTCCTGTGTTCTGGCCTGGAGAATTCCATGGACCGTACAGTTCATGGGGTCACAAAGAGTCGGACACGACTGAGCGACTTTCACTTTTCATAATTCTATTGGATTGTTTGAAATAAAAGTAGTTTTATCAATTCAGGCTCCTGGACATATATTATAAACGGGGAAAGAAGCCCAGTATCATTTTATAATGAAACAAAATACTGACACAAAGAATTAGCTGGTTTGGTTAAAAGTTTTAAGTTTTAAAATGGTGAAATACAAAATGTCTAGAGTAATTTGAACTGTGAGGAAAAGAAAATGGGATATCTCAGGGGGTTCTTAGTGGGTAGGATGTAGGGTGCTACTATGAAGAAAATCAGTGATGAATGAATAATCTATTATACTTTTAGGGGTTACTTTTATGAAAAGTACCATGACTAACAAGTTTTATCTTGCAATATTGATGTCCCAGCAAACTTATGAAAGCCAATAAAAATGATATTATGCCTGTGAATACCTTTAATAAAACTCAAGAAGCTCTGCTTCCAAACCAAACTGAATTATTAAAAATAAAAACAAAAATACTGCAGCTGGTACCTTGTACCAGTTAAGATAGCCTAAATCATGCTATAGTACAAGAAACTTCCTAATCCACTGAGTAACACAAAGCTTACTCCTCACTCAAGGGAGAGTGTTAACTTCTCATAATAGTCAAGTAACTCTTACTGAACTAACCTGACATCAGGTAATACTTGTAAACAGTGGGAAAAATTTTAAAAACTAATCCCTTGAAAGCTTGTGCAAATGGCCAAACCAGGAAAATATTGGAGCAGTATCAACACTTATAAGAAGGGAAGAACACAGGGTGAATTTCCAAATGTTTAAATACTCTTAGGCTGATAGCAGTCCCCAGTGTAAACACACCTCTATTCAAAGAATTCCCCAGGCAAGAATACTGGCGTGAGTAGCCATTCAGTTTTCCAGGCTTCCTGATCCAGGGATTAAAGCCATGTCTCCTGCATGGTGGGCAGATTCTTTACCACCTGAGCCTCTGGGGAAGCCCATAGGGCTGAAACTCAACTAGAAAACCGTCAGACTTCTGGCTTCAAGAACCAATTCAAGATTCCAAACAACATAGCAAAGGCTGGAAGAATGACGTGGGAGTCTGCTGCTATCAAGTACAGAGGAGAGAGAATTTGTTGTTGGAGTTTCAGCTAATTTAACTATCTGCTATATAATGGTTAATACTTCTTGAAGGAAATAACATAATCCAGAGTATACACACACACACACACACACACACCCCCCCCACACACAAAAGAATATATTATCCGGGGCAGGGGTAGGGTGGGATTGTTTGAAATTAGTAGGTGAGGATTTTAAAGCAACTATTAAAACTATGCTAAAGTATAAAGAAAACTATGTGCCTAATTACTGAAAAGTTATGAAATCCAAACAGAAACATAAACTATAAAAAAATCAATGTAGCTTCTAGCACTGAAAAATAAAATATCTGGAATAAAGAAAAATCACTGAGTGGGTTAACAGCAAGTTGGAAATGACAGAACACAAAGATAGTAAACTTAGAAATGGATGAATTGAAATTACCCAAAGTAAAAAACAGAGGAGGAAAGTCTTTTTTTTTTTTTTTTTAATAAGAATGAGTAAAGTCTTCGGGCCCAGTGGAGCAATTCAAAATGCCTAATATGTATATAATTGTAGCCTCATAAATAGGAGATAGGTAATAGAGAAAAAATTTTGAGAAATTGCTGAAATTACCAAAATTAATAAAAATTTTAAAAAACAATTTTAGTTTGAAAAAGTTCTGTGCACGAGAAAGATAATGCAAAGAAAATCAACTATGTATATCATAGTCAAACTGCTAAAAGCAGAGATAAAGAGAAAATCTTGAAAGCAGGAAGAGAGAAAAAGACACAGGCCTTTAGGTGAACAACAATTTGATTAAAACAGTTTGTGACTTTTCATAAGTCACACAGAAGGTCAGGAAAGAATGGAACAATATTTCTAAGGACTAAATAGGAAAACACTCTCAATGCAGAACTTTATATTGAGTAAAAATATTCTTAAAGAATGAATTATGCCTCAAAAAAGCTGAGAGAAAAATAATGAAATCAAAAATCATTTTCAGATAAAAAGAAAGTAGAATTTGTTGTCAGCAAACCTACACTATAAAAAGTGCTAAAGGCAGTTCTTCAAGATGAAAAAAAAAGAAGAATGATACCAGATGGGAACTCAGGTCTTCAGGAAGAAATGAAGAGCCCTGGATATCATAGATGCAACATCACATTGAAAAGATATTTTCCTTTACATATACATATAATGTATATACATTTTCCTATACATATAATTTTAAAGTAAAAATTATAATAATTTATTATGAAAGTTTGTGGTGTACATGCTGCTGCTGCTGCTGCTAAGTCTCTTCAGTCGTGTCCGACTCTGTGCGAACCCATAGACAGCAGCCCATCAGGCTCCACCGTCCCTGGGATTCTCCAGGCAAGAACACTGGAGTGGGTTGCCATTTCCTTCTCCAGTGCATGAAAGTGAAAAGTGAAAGTGAAGTCGCTCAGTCGTGTCTGACTCTTAGCGACCCCGTGGACTGCAGCCTACCAGGCTCCTCCATCCATGGGATTTTCCAGGCAAGAGTACTGGAGTGGGGTGCCATCGTCTTCTCCATGTTGTGTACATAGAGGTAATATATGTGACAAATTTAGCATAAAGGACAAAAAAGAGGTAAATGGCCATATGTATTTGCAAGTCTCATGTTTTGGGGGAAGTAATGATTATTAACAGTAAGTAGACTCTAAAAGATCAAAGATTTATGTTTTAATCTCAACAACAAAAAATTAATATAAAGACATTGATAAAAATCCAATAGATAAATTATAATTGAATTCTAAAAATATTCAGTTAATCTAGAAGACAGAAAAGGAGGAACTGAGGAACAGAAATTGAGGGAACAACCAGAAAACTTATACTAAAATGGTAGATCTAAATCCAACTATCTCAGAGCTAATATATAGTGTAGATGCTCTATGCACTCCAGTGAAAAGGCATTATCATGTTAGATTTTTTGAAAGACCCAGTTATGTCCAATCTATAAAATATGTGCTTTAAATATAAAACATAAATATGTTGAAAGCAAATAAGGCTAGTGTGACAATCAATATCAAACAATGAATATGTCAGGACAAAAGATTCCCAGAGATACAGGGATATTTTGTAATGATAAAAGGCCAATTTATCAGGAAACATATATGTGCACCTAATAACAGAACTTAAAAATGCATGAAACAAAAATTGACAGAAACAAAGGGAGAGATAAAAAAAATAAAATCCACCATTATAGTGAAGGATTCTTAATACCTTTTTCTAAGCAGTCAATAAAAAAACTTAAAAAAAAGATAATAAAGATATGGAAGATTCAATAAATAATGCCATCAACCATCTTGACCCAATTGTCACAAAGCAATCCAGCCAACAGCTAGAGAATGTACTGTTTTTCAAGTACATATGAATACTAGAAGCTTCTGTTGGAAAAGAAGGGTCTAATATCAGTGACCCAAAAAGTCTTTACAACCTCTGCACTGTAGGGAGCTAGAAAAAATATCCAAAAGAGGTAGAAAGAAGGAAATAATACAAGAGTAATATAGTCAATGAAATAAAAGGAAATAAAAATTTAGAAAAATGGGCAAAGTTCTTATATAAATAAGGTGTTAAGTGCATGGTTGAATCAAGATTTGTTGTGACAAACTGAGATGATGAATGGCATCCTGAAGTACACATTGTGAGCATCAATAATACTTTAATTTCAAGATATCACTCTACTTATAAAGGGCTTCCCTGATAGCTCAGTTGGTAAAGAATCCACCTGCAATGCAGGAGACCCCAGTTCGATTCCTGAGTTGGGAAGATCTGCTGGAGAAGGGATAGGCTACCTACTCCAGTATTTTGGCATGGAGAATTCCATGGACTGTATAGTCCACGGGGTCACAAAGAGTCGGACACGACTGAGGGACTTTCACTTCACTTCACTGCTTATTAAAGAAACAAAGCCCCTTACTGAAACCCTTTCCACAAAGAAAACACCAGGCCCAAATGGTTTTCCTGTTGAATTATATTCCTCACTCACATAAAATGTGCTAGAGGTAGTAGTGACTCCACAGGGAAACATTTCCCAAACTCAACAGTGCGGGGGATTTTGTCTATAGTGTCTCGGTATGCGGCTTCCAAGGTGGTCCTAGTAAAGAATCCGTCTGCCAAGGCAGGAGATGTAGGAGATGTGGGTTCCATCCCTGGGAGGACACTATGGCATCCCACTCGTGTATTCTTGCCCAGAGAATCCCATGGACAGAGGAGTCTGGTGGACTACAATCCATGGGGTCCTAAAAAGTGGGACATGACTGAAGCAACACTATCTCCTATGCGACCTCTTTGATCACTGAGGGAGCACAATAGAGAATTGAATTTCCTCCTGGCAGCCTCATCCTGGAAGGGGCTCTTCACTTGTATTCACTTTTATTGGCTAGAATATACCATATGACTTCACCACCCTTCAAGAGGTGGGAAAATATAGCTTATTATTTTGAGGAATGAAGAATATGAAACAGGAGGCAGTGAACCTTTAGCACTGTTTGTGACCCAGAACTCTTTTTCTGTAACCATCTTTGTCACATGATCAGAAAGTATCACGATCAGTGAGGCAAAATCGTCTCCAAATAGTGTTTGTTCAGACTGAACTTGGAAATTTGTATATTACGTTTTCCGATTCGTGATCTTACTTTTTTCATTTTTGTAAATCTTTATGAAATTCCTGAACTTTAAAAAGATGATTATAGTACTTAAAGTGTATTTCTTTTGCTGCATTTGATATTTTAGTCTTTTATCCATATTCTGAAAGGATGAAGGATTAAAAAAAAATCTACTCTTTGCTGTACTCCCAGGGACATACTGTGTTGCGCTGCGCTGCTCTGTAATTGGGAAGGACAGAGTCGGCAACAGTGATCCTTGCCTTGCTCTTTTGTTTAAGGGAATCAAATGGAATCAAATTTTGGTATGCAGATATAATATAAAATATTTTCAAACTACAAATTGGCTAGTGAATACTATGTTAGGAAAATTGAATAAGAGTCTTAGTTGAAATTGCTCTGCTCTGAAATTGACTATGTATACAATAACTAGTGAAAACCTAGTGTAGAGCACAGAGAACTCTACTCAATGCTCAGTGGTGACCTAAATGGGAAGGAAATCCAAAAAAAAAAGGGGGGGGATATATGTATGTGCATAGCTGATTCACTTTGCTGGATATCAGAAACTAACGCAATGTGGTAAAGCAACTGTATTCCAATTTATAAAAAAAAGCTATGGAAAAAAACTATTGTTTGCCTCAAGTACAAACACTCTGAAGAAGGCAATTGTCATCAAATGAGTGGGAAGGTAAGCCTGGGTAGCTGATGCGGTAACTTCAGATCTTTAGTCTGAGAAAAAGAAAGCCGTGCAGTTAGTCACTGACACACACACAGGACTTATAGAACTATAGGCAGTGCCACGTGAGGGAGAAACATTGAACAGTGCAGAGTGGATACTGTCAGCTAGAGGGCAGAAGTACAGTGGGAGAAAAATGCCATGGTGCCTTGGAGATCTAGCTTTCAGAGCAGACAGCCTTGGTTTCAAATCGTCTTTCTTGCCCTTAGTAGCTTTATTACCTGGTTGGTGCCAGTTATTCCAGTTTTGTAAGCTCAATTTCTGCCTCTCCAAAATGGTGATAATTGTGCTTTCTTTGGAAGGCTCACATGGGGATTAAGTGTGTCTGGGACGTAGGAAATGCTCGGTGTATCTAGGGGCTGTTATTGTCAAGGATTCAGAAATTATCAATGCTTTGGTCGGTGAATTCAGAAAACTTTTGCCTGAAGAATGTTTTAAAGTTGTGGGGACCTTATCATGGTTGCGATTCATTTAATATGCATGGGCAGAGCCGCAGCAAAGAAAGTAGATTATGTTTCTTTGTCGTTTTCCCTCTTCCTAATTTATTTACATGTTTAATGTACACGCACACACACAGAGACACACATACACACACAGACAGAGACGCACATACACACATGTTACAACACACATCTCCATCTTTTTTTCCTGTCTTTGTGGTGGTTAGCACGTGACTGAATTGAGACTTGTTGAGACAAAGCAAGACGGAAAATGAAGTCCTGAAATAAACAGTGTGAACATCAGTAATACTTTAATTTCCATGTTTCATGGTTATGCAAGCCCACTGCTTTGGAATTTCAACAGAACCTTGAACCATCACCAACTTTAATTTTCCTCACACTTCAACCAGTAGTAATTGGGTCCTCCCTCCTGCTGCTGCTGGTGCTGGCATTTTTGCTGTTGCCTTTCCTGTGCTTTCACTCACTGGGTTTAATTCTTTTTGGCAGCTGCAAGAGCCGGATGCCAAACTCCTGTGTTTGTCACAGCAGAGCCAGGGCTCCCACTCTTGCAGCGCAGCGGGCTGAACAAAGCTTCTGATTCTTCAAGTCGCCTTGATGAGATCTCTGGACTCACCAAGGCTCTTCTCCTGAGCTGACACGAAGAGCAGGCGCTGCACTAGGGTCAGGTACAACTGGATTCAAGTCCTCGTTCTTCCTCTCATTATTGGAGCACATTGGGCAAGTTATTTCCTCTGTGGGAACCTGAGCTTTCTCTTTTCTAATATGACAATCAAAATAGTGGGGTTTTTTTTTGAGATTAAATGAACTAGTGTAGGTCATGTGTGCCCAGAAGGTATGAGGCCTTCAATAAATGTTAGTTATGTATGACTATTTCCATTTCTCACGGTAGGCCAGCTGTCCCCTTCAATTCATCTCTAGTTCAGTGCTTTGACATCCATGACTAGCTGTTTATGGTGGGGCTCAAGAGCTCTGGGGACGTTCCAAACACCGGCCTGTGCTTCATTCCCCCACACAGGATGCATTACAGAGTATCACAAACTGGGTGGTTTAAAGCAGTAGAAATTTCTTCTCGTAGTTCTGGAAACCAGACATTTGAAATCAGGGTATTGGCCAGGCAAGCTCCCTCTGAATCTGTAGAATCCTTGTTTGCCTCTTTTTAGCTTCTAGTGTCTGCTAGAAATCCTTGGTATCTTTTAGCTGCATCACTCCAGTAGCTGCCTCTATTGTCACGTGACTATCTGGCCCCTGTGTGTCTCTGGATCTTCACATGGCCTTCTCCTCTCTGTGTGTCTTTCTTCTAATCTTCCTACAAGAATTCTAGTCATACTGGCTTAAAGCCCCACCCTATTCTAGTATGGGGCTTCCTTGGTGGCTTAGAGGGTAAAGCGTCCACCTGCAATGCGGGAGATCCAGGTTCAATCCCTGAGTGGGGAAGATCGCCTGGAGAAGGCAATGGCACCCCACTCCAGTACTCTTGCCTGGAAAATCCCATGGACGGAGGAGCCTGGGAGGCTGCAGTCCATAGGGTCGCAGAGTCGGACACGACTGAGCGACTTCACTTTTATTCTAGTATGCAGCCCATGGGGTCACAAAGAGTTGGACATGACTTGGCAACTGAACAACAACATTCTAGTAGGACTTCTTCTAAGCTATGCTGACAATAACCATATTTTCATATAAGGTCTTCAAGGTTAAGACATATGTTTTGGAAAGGGGGCCACAATTCAACCATAACCTGTGAACTCCTTTTGTTTTTACTAATTCTGGTTGTTGTTCTCAATGTCTGTACCTCTTGGTAGGGGATGTTATCAAGGTCTGGTCAAAAGAGGTGGCTGCGATGGACTTCTAATGGGCTCAATAGGAAAGGACTGTGGGAAGGACCAGGTTAGGACCAGACAGTTATTCTTAAACTTGAGTAGACATTGAGATTGGCTAGGGAGAATCAGAAACGATGATGCCTAGGTCCCGCCGTCAGTGAGTCTGATTAAATTCGTCTGTGTTTAAGCCTAGGGCTTAGGATTTTATACAGTTCTCCAGGTGACTGCACTATTCAGGTAGGTCTAAGAACCACTGAACTAGAAGAACTCAAAGCAATGGTGGCAGCTTTTCTACTTGATTGAATTAAGAATAATTGAAAAAATAGGCCTGTATTTTCTTTTCCAAAATCCTTTGGGAATTCATATTTAGGATTTTTTTCAGAATTTAAAAAAGGAATAGTAAGTGTCTACACTATAAAACATAAAACTCCCAGTATTAAGGGGGTGTCTGGATAGTACCCCTTCATATAAAACAATATTTTTTTCCAGTGAAATATGTAAATATCTTCACATTATAAGGTGGCCTATGTCCATTCAAGCCAGGTTTTGCTGCCAGAAGAGAATTGGTAGTCAGTTATTCAATTTAGGAAAAAAAAAAAAAAGCAAACAAACAAAAACTCAGCTTTCAGTTCTTTGTAGATTCTAGACTCAAGGATGGGGGATTGTGAATGTAAATATAAAACTCTGTGTCGATGGACCTCAGGTATTATATATCAACACTGTATACCTGACTAAAGAAGTCTTAGGTAGAAGTCACGTGCAAAAAGAGTTCTGATGTGTAGCCAAAAGGGTCAGCCCTGATCACGTTCTTTCTACCAGAACCTGCTCCTGAAGCCTCTGCAGGTTAACTTCTTATCTTTGTTTAGGCCCTGAGTCATGCCTGACTTTGCAACCCCATGGACTGTAGCCTGCCAGGTTCTTCTGCCCATGGGATTTTCTAGACAAGAATACTAGAGTGGGTTGCCATTCCCTTCTCCAGGGGGTCTTCCCAACCCAGGGACTGAACCCTAGGCTCCTGCATTGGCAGGTAGATTCTTTACCACTGAGCCACCAGGGAAGTCCTCTCAGGTTAACTTAGTCATTTGCAAATATCCCTTCAAAACAACAAAGAAGTAGCAGGTTTTGATTTCTGGCTGCTGCCTCAGAGGGAATCTGTACTGGGTTGCAGGGTAGCCCCCAATTCCTATCTTTCCCAGAACCTCAAATTGTAACCTTACTCAGAGATGGAATATTTGCAGATATAATGTATTTAATTGAGGTCATATTGGACTAGATCAGGGCCTTAATCCAATAGGATTCATATCAGTATAAGAAGAGGAAGAGGGTCACAGTGACAAGCATGCACCAAGGGAAGACACCGTGGAGACACAAGGAGATGGCCATGTGACCGGAGCAGCAGAGACTGAGCTGTGCAGCTACAGGCCAAGGATGGCTGCCATCACCAGAACCTAAGCGAAGGTATGGAATGGACCCCCAGAGCCTCTGGGGAGACTGTGGGCCTGCTGACACCTTGATTTTGGATTTCTGATCTTCAGAACTGGGAGAAAATACATTTCTGTTGTTTAAAGCATGTAATGAAGGGGACTTTGTATGGTGGTTCTGGGAAATTAACAGAGAACCCTAAGATTAGCACTTTAGAGAGAAAGAAACCATGTCCTGTGTTGTGCTGAATAAGATCTTTCTTCAATATCACTCTGAGTTGCATATGGAGAGTAGTCTCACTGATCACACAAAGATTAATCTTATATGTGTGTGGGTTTTCTCGATGACTCAGCAGGTGAAGAACCCACCTGCCAAGGCAGGAGACACAGGAAACTGGGGTTTGATTCCTGAGTCAGGAAGATACTTCAGAGGGGGAAATGGCAACTCACTCTAGTATTCTTGCCTGAAAAATCCCATGCACAGAAGAGCCTGGCAGGCTATATAGTCCAATGGGTTGTAAAGAGTCAGATACAACTGAGTGACTAAGCATGCATATATATATATATATATATATATATATATGCTTATTTAAATAGAAAATTATACATATATATCTATGAGCGAGAGACATTGGAACTGCATTTTTCTCTAATAGGAAAAAAAAAAAAATGAAAGGATCTTGAGGCACACCAGGACACCGGTGCTATTTTTACTACAAGGAAATTTTTGGGTAATGTTTCACTTAGCTTCTAACTGGAGTGAAGCTGAGAAGAAGATCAGAAAAATATCCAGGTGCCCAAGTATTCCACACATACTTATGGAGAAGATCACTATGGGGAAGTCATGAGAAAAAGTGATAATCAATGCAGAACATGTAAAAGGTGAAATAGATAAATACATAGAGGAAAAAATTGTTAGACATTTCAGGAAAGCTGACCAAGCAAATTGACTAATAGAAAGAGAGGGATGGAAATTATGTTAAGGAACGGAAGTCTGGTAATAGTTTTATTTTAAGAGACATAAACCAGAGCTGCACAAGTTGGGTTTGTTTGAGTTTTCTCCTTCTTCAATCCATGCCTCCTCAGTATATACATGCACCTCACTGCACATTCTAGAACTCAGCAGCAGCACCCAGCAGTCTTGGACTTTCTGCAATTCCCCTCTGCCTTTTCTCTCCAAGGGACAGATTGTGTGATAATCAGGTAAAATACATATGAGAACCTGAGTGGAATGGGGTAGGAGGGGCTTTTCTATTGAGCATAATGTGAATTCTGGGAGCAAAGAGCCACAAGAAATGATAGACGGATTTCTACACCTGTTGTTCAGTTGCTAATTCATAGCTGACTTTTTGTGACCCCATGGACTATGCACGCCAGGCTCCTCTGTTCTCCACTATAGTTTGCTCAAATTCATATCCATCGAGTCAGTGATGCTATCTAATCATGGGGAGCTTACTATCCATTTTCAGACAAAGAAAATCTGCATTAAAAAGTGACTTATGAATGCTTCCTAAAGATAAACAAGGACCTACTGGATAGCACAGGGAACCATATTTGTTAGCTTGTGATAACCTATAATGGAAAAGAATCTGAAAAGGAATATGTATATATGTGTAACTTAATCACTTTGCGGTACCTGACACTAACATGATATTGTAAATTAACTATACTTCAGTTTTTAAAAATCTAAAAATAATGCTTCCAAAGTAACACAATGCCACATACTTAAACAGTGTGTTGCAGCTGGCCAAGCATCTCGCATGTGCTATTGAAATTGGTGCTGATAAGGAGGGTAATGCTAACGTTATCAAAACCCATTTTATACAAGGAAAGGTAGGCAAGGTGCCCATAACGGGCAAGTGGCAGGCCAGGCTTAGAACCAGGTCTGGTAACTTTGGGCCCAGGGCTTTCACCACTGTCCACCAAGCACTCCATGTGCCACTGAGTAATAGAGTGGAGTGGGGGCAAGTTGAGCTCTGTTGCCGAGAATTTAAGAGGTTGGACTTTGGAATCAGATGCAAAATAGCTCTGCCTCTTAACTACATTGGTGACTTTGAACCAGTAACTTGATTTCAGCCTCTGTTTTCTCAGCTGCAAAATGAGTTTTCTTCTAATTCCTGAAGGATGTTGGTGATTATTAATGGGCTAATGTCCACAAAGGTCTTGACCTAAGGGTTGGAAGATGGTATTAATAATTGAAAAATAACACAAAAACGTTTTAGAGGTACTGAGAGTATCCAAAGTAATGAAGTGGTCTCACAGTCAGGTGAGATGTGCTAGGAAAGGAAGCTCTGTGTTCCTCCTTCTATGGTTTCTATTACTAGATATCTACCTTTGTCTTAGCCTTAATATCATCCAGTGTGGAGTGGGGACAGTGTTTGGAAAAAAACATAAATATAAGCATCTCTATATAGTTATTAAACTGTTGTTATTGTCATCACCAAAATTATTATTATCATGCTTAGATGGCTGTTGGATAACAGTTCTTCCATGTTGAGTCTGGTTGGATCCCCTCCCTGATCCTTGCAATTTATCAGATTATTTTTTTGTCTGAAACTGCAGGTTGTGACATTTGTTTTGATGAAGGCTACTCTCTATTCCTAATTAGGCAAGTGATCACGGGATACGACACTCACTCATAGGAAATAATAAATAACCATAGTCATGGAAAACGATTTCCTAAAACATTAGTTGCAAAGGAGAAACAGTAACCAGTGAAAGGAAATGATCTATTCAAAGAACAGGAGTGTTCCCATCCTAATTGGTAAAATAATTGACTTGTAAAAAATTAATTATCAGGGGATTTCCAAGGGCAATTAGTCAGACAGTCTTGATTCAGGCTAAAAAAATTACAAAGTGGAAATGTGTGTGTGTGTGTGTGTGTGTGTGTGTATGCTCAGTCATGTCCGACTTTTTGCAACTCCATTGACTGTAGCCTGACAGACTCCTCTGCTCATGGGGTTTTCCAGGCAATAATACTTGAGTGGGTTGTCATTTCCTCCTCCAGGGGATCTTCCGACCCAGGGGTTGAACTCGTGTCTCCTGCATTGACAGGCAGGTTCTTTACCACTGAGCCACCAGGGAAGCCTGAAAACAGCAATGGAAAAGATTAAAAAAAAAAAAACTCAAATATTACATAGTTGGTAAATATGCAAAATAATATGGTTTGGGGTAAGCTACCAAAGTATTTGGTGAAGTCCTGTTGAACCTACTTGGCTTTTTCTAGGCTATCTCTTGCCATTTCTTCTGGAAAAATAAATAAGATGAGGGAGTCTAAGAGGAAAAAATGTAGCATCCTTATGCTGAGGAGACACTAAGAAAGTTGCTGATGCTGAATTACACAGCTTGATATTTCTCAAATTAATCTGAAGCATGAAACAATGAGCAGTGTATAAGCTCACAACTGCCTTTTATTTATAGTACAAAAGCAAAGGCTTCAATTAGTACTGTTATTGCCACTCCTAATCATACTGGAGGAATATTTTTAGTAAATAATATGCAAGGGAACAATATCCACCAAACTTTAGTTGTTCTGTAAAATATTATATAGAACATACATATATAGCATACATAGGTAATCCCACCTAAATACATACAAATGTAGAAAGAATACATACATAAATAAAAAATTGTTTAAAGGAATCAAAATTCCTTTAACATATAAAACTGTCTTTAGTTTAAGATACACTGATAGGATCCTTTATATGAATGGTGATGGTACCCAGGGTGTAGCCAAGATGCATCAGATGGAAGGAGAACTGAATTGCTCGACAGACAAATAGAAAAGGGAATATCATGTATTCAGGGGTATACTTCCCTCAGCCTTTTTACTCTTTGTATTTTACAAATGAGAAAAGTGAAGTTTAAAAAAGTTGAGTGATGATTCCCACATGTTCAGTCTATAAACGTGTACAGGGTGGCCATTGGGTGCCAGTCCCAAAGCTACCCAAAGTTCCTCATGGAACTTTTATTTTATGGAGTGATGGGGGGGCAGACAATGAAAAGGTAAACAAGTAAATATGTAATAGAATTTATAGTTATCATAAATGCTATAAAGAAAGAAATTAAAGGCTAAGGGAATAAATAGAACGTGGATGAGGAGTGTACAGTCTAGCTTAGAGCAATTCAACACTAAAAACACACAGTATGGATTAAAATTAATCACAAATAGTCATGTCAGGTTGAAGAAATCTAAACTAAATCATAAAAAGTAAAAAATAGTGAAAGAGCATTCCATGTAGAAAAATACCAAGTACAAATGCCCTGAAATGCAAAGAGCTTGTTGTGTTAAAGGAAGAATAAGAAAGCACCAGTGGCTGGAACTTTAAGAAACAATGAAGAACATGATTGGAGGTGAAGATGGAGAAGTAGGTGTCTGCAAGATCACAGAGGACTTTAAGCTAAAGTGTTTGGAGGAGGTGCCACTGGATAGTTACAAATTCTGGAGTGATAATTTGTTCTTGGGCTTCCCAAGTGGTGCAGTGGTAAAGGATCTGCCTGCCAAGCAGGAGACACTGGTTCAATCCCCAGGCCAAGAAGATCCCCTGGAGAAGGAAATGGCAACTCATTCCCATGGGCAGAAGAGCCTGGCAGGCTACAGTCCATGGAGTAGCAAAGAATCAGACATGACTTAGTGACTAAACAACAACAATTTGTTCTTATGTTTTGGAGGGTAACTTCTGTGAATAGATTAGAATGGTGACTTTTGTGAAGAGCTGGGAATGTGGAGTGGCAAGCCTTAAAACACTAAAACAATAAATAAAAAGGCTATTGTTGCTGTCCAGATGAGAGAATGTGAAAATATCAGAGGGAATGAGAAACCCTTGGATTCAGGATGTGTTTTAAAAATAGAGCGGATAAGAAAGCTATGGTACATATACACAATGGAGTATTACTCAGCCATTAAAAAGAATACATTTGAATCAGTTCTAATGAGGTGGATGAAACTGGAGCCTATTATACAGAGTGAAGTAAGCCAGAAGGAAAAACACCAATACAGTATACTAACGCATATATATGGAATTTAGAAAGATGGTAACAATAACCCGGTGTACGAGACAGCAAAAGAGACACTGATGTATAGAACAGTCTTATGGACTCTGTGGGAGAGGGAGAGGGTGGGAAGATTTGGGAGAATGACATTGAAACATGTAAAATATCATGTAAGAAACGAGTCGCCAGTCCAGGTTCGATGCACAATACTGGATGCTTGGGGCTGATGCACTGGGACGACCCAGAGGGATGGTATGGGGAGGGAGGAGGGAGGAGGGTTCAGGACGGGGAACACATGTATACCTGTGGTGGATTCATTTTGATATTTGGCAAAACTAATACAATTATGTAAAGTTTAAAAATAAAATAAAATTAATTATAAAAAAAAATAGAGCGGACTGATTGCTGGGTATGTGGGAAAGAGAACAATCAAGGATGACTCTTGGATTTTTAGCTCACAGAATTAGGTGAATGGTCCTGCCATTTTCTGAGATGCGGAAAATTACAGAAACAGGTGTGTGGAGTGGGGCGAGTCCAGTTTTGCGTACTTGAAGTGTGAGATGCTTATCAGATATCCAAGTTGAGTGTTGAAAAGGCATTTAGGAAATTTATTCCAGCACTCAAGGGAGAGATCAGATCTGGGAGTCACTGGCACCTGTGCAGCATGAAGGAAAAAGCAGCCCTTAAGACTCAGAATTTAACCAAAGCAGGAAATTGGAGCACAAGATGACTAGAGAGGTGACTAGTAGAAATACAAGCTCCCACTTTCTCCCACCTGTTCTCTCTTCTTCAAAAATTCCTGGAGAGATCAAGAAGGATGTTAAATGGGTTGAGGCTTTCAGCCTTTTCCCGCCTTCTAATAATTAAAGAATTCCAGATGTCTGAATATTTGGGGGCATTCAAGACGCAGACACTTAGGTTATGATTATAAAAGCCAATATAAGACATCTGTAGCTACACATACATGTTTTTTATGCAAGGACTGTTACCCGAATGTTTCATCTAAGGTATTTTGAACAAATTCATCTGGATAGACAGGGCAGGTAAGCTGAAATATTGGCTAATTGGAGATACTAGTTTGAATCTCAGAGGAGGAGTCATGATCAGAATGTAAGTTGGGGAACTATTAACTAGAAATGGGAACTGAGATTCACTGATATATCTAGAGAAGGGCAGACAGAGGAAGGAAACAGAATTATGTCCTTCGGGGGATTCATGGACCTAGCATCTGAAAACAGCAAGAAGACAGAAAACGTCAAAGAAGATAAACCATAGGAATGAAGAAGATAATTTCAGTAAAGTCAAGAGAGAAAAGACTTAACATTCTATAACAATGGTTTTAATATGATAAATATTTTCTGCAATAGAGTGCTTACTGTTCTTGAACAATCTAAGGTTTTTAATGTGCTCATTTTTCTGTGTTTGCTGGCAAAGTGCAATGTAAGGCTACACCTTTAGATAATGTTTTCACAATAAGAGCTAAAGTGTTTTTTCTGGTTAAGCTTCAGTGTCGGACTTGCTGAGGTGGAAAGAGAACCCAGTTGCCAAATCCCATTTCTGGTGACCTTCATAATAGTGTAGAAATGGCATCCGCCCTAGAGCGTCCATGCAAGGGATTTAAAATAGAAACTCAGAAAGTCAGCCACTCACATCCAGCCTCCACCCTTCTTTCATCTTCCTTTGTTTTCATTTGCTTGTTACTGGGAGCTCTTGATCTAAGGAGGGTTCCCATCCTTCCTGGCCAACCTCTGAACTCTGGCATCCTGCCCAGTGCTGAATAGTAGTCCAGGATCCCTTGACTGGAGAGATGAGCAAAACGTAGAGAGAACAAAACAAGGACTTCTCTTTGATATCCTTGGCTTATGACTTGTAAATAAAGCTGACAGTAGATACAAATGGAATCATTTGGCTAAAATCAGTCCTGATGTACTGAAAATCTCCAGTTTTCTCCTTAAATAAATCTTCAGGGTCTCTACTTTATGATGAAGCTGTCTTTGTGTCTAAAAAACAATAAGGAAAGACAAATTATATTTTTGATTTAGAAAACATGTTTTCAAAATCATAAATGACTTTTAGCTATTGTGGTCTCCAATAAATTAGACTGCAGTCTACTGTCAAGCACCTAAAAATAGTTCAGTACATTCTCCACTGTTAAAGTGAATTGAATTATTAATGATTCTGTTGTTGCTCAGTTGCTAAGTTGTGTCAGACTCTTTGCGACCCCATGGAATGCAACATGCCAGGCTTCCCCTGTCCTTCACTATCTCCCAGGGTTTGCTCAAATTCATATCCATTGAGTCGGTGATGCTATCTAACCATCTCATGTTCTTTGATTATTCTCTCACTAAAATGTTCTACTTTTTCACTAAACCACACTCAGTGCTTGCAGAAGGAAGCATGATAGTACAATGAGAAAATGCTGGTGGAAAAGAATAGTGAAATATGGAATTTGGCTGACTTCAGGTCAGGGGAAAGTAAAGGCTCTTGCTACATTTCCATTTCCATTTCCTTTTTGGCCACTTGGAAATTTCTGTTTCCAACACAGTCCTTGGGCATCACCAAGTTTCCTTTGGTGACTCAAAGTCCCACATGTAGATATCCAATCCTTAAATTGCCTCTGTAGGCAACTCATAATCAATCAGTGAACTAATAGAATTCCTCTCCCCTTGCTTTCAGTCTCTGGCTTACTTATACAGCTACTTTAATTTAATCAAATTTACATCTACCTCTACTTCAGCACATATCACCAGTAAGTTCATGGACATATAACAAATCAATAAATACAATAATATATATTATTTCCCTTCTTTTTCCCAAACCATTAAAAAACTTTTTTTTTTTTTTTTCCTTAGAGTCCTGCTGTGGGCTTGCAAAAGTAAAGCTCACTGTAATGAATTTAAGGTAAAGTGAAGGATATTATTGAATGTGGTTATTTGCGAGAACAGTAATTCATGCTGTTCTTGGGGAAAAATAAACAAGAACTCCATTCTTGACTTTGACTACTCCTTTTTGTGTGCTCTTTAATTTTTGAAAGATCTTGACTAACTGTAAAAAAATTAGTATTTTAATTGTGGTCTTATAATATTTAAAAATAAAACTCAAGGAGTTTGCATCTTGTTTATGTTGAAATTTCCTATCCAAGACCCTGGTATGGCTTTCAATTAATGGTTTTAAAGTTTTATTACATAGTTTTTAACATTTCTTGTTTTGCTCATTCTAAGTGTTTTGTGTGTGTTATTATAAATAAGGAATTCTATTCAATTCAGACTATTAGGATTATATTTTATATAGACTGTAAACTGATTATTCTAGTTAAATGTATACCCTACCTTTCTTATTCTTTCTTAATATTTTTAGAAGTTTTGTATTGGCATTTAAAGCCAGAATTTGGTGCTGGATATGCTCATTACTGATGCTCTGTCATTGCTCATAAACTCTATCAACACAGAACTAGTGGAATTGTGTAGTTGTGCAGGTACACACCCACAGCACATATTGCAACAAAGCAGATTACATAATTTATTTTATTTCCCAGTGCATGTAAAAGTTATATTTATACCATAGTCTATTAACTGTACAATAGCATCATCTAAAAAAAAAAGTGCATACCTTAATTTAAATATATTGTATTGCTAAAAAAAAGACGCTTACTCCTTGGAAGGAAAGTTATGACCAACCTAGATAGCATATTCAAAAGCAGAGACATTACTTTGCCAACAATGGTCCATCTAGTCAAGGCTATGGTTTTTCCAGTGGTCATGTATGGATGTGAGAGTGGACTGTGAAGAAAACTGAGTGCTGAAAAACTGTTGCTTTTGAACTGTGATATTGGAGAAGACTCTTGAGAGTCCCTTGGACTGCAAGGAGATCCAACCAGTCCATTCTGAAGGAGATCAGCCTTGGGATTTCTTTGGAAGGAATGATGCTAAAGCTAAAATGCCAGGACTTTGGCCACCTCATGCGAAGAGTTGACTCATTGGAAAAGATTCTGATTCTGGGAGGGATTGGGGGCAGGAGGAGAAGGGGACCACAGAGGATGAGATGGCTGGATGGCATCACCGACTTGATGGACATGAGTCTGAGTAAACTCCGGGAGTTGGTGATGGACAGGGAGGCCTGGCGTGCTGTGATTCATGGGGTCGCAAAGAGTCAGACATGACTGAGCGACTGAACTGAACTGAACTGATTGCTAAAAAGTGCTAACCATCATCTGAACCTTCAGTAAATCATAGTAGTAGCATCAAAGATCACTATTCACAGATCACTATAACAAAATAATAATGAAAAAGTTTGGAATATTGCAAGAATTATTACCAAAATGTGACAAAGAGACATGAAGTGAACAAATACTATTGGAAAAATGAAGTCAATAGATTGGCTCAAATGCAGGTTTGCCACACACCTTCAAATTGCAAAAAAAAAAAAAAAGAATCAGTATCTATGAAGCTTAATAAGGTGAAGTGCAAGGAAGCAAGGTATGCTTGTACTCTCTTAACAACTACCCAGTATATCAAATAGCAGTGTTAACTACAGTCACTGTGTAGTACATGTTGTTGTTCAGTCGCTCAGTTGTGTTCAACTCTGCAAGCCTCATGGACTGCAGCACACCAGGCTTCCCTGTCCATCACCATCTCCCAGAACTTGCTCAGACTCATGTCCATGGAGTTGGTGATGCCATCCAACCATCTCATCCTCTGTCGTCCCCTTCTCCTCCTGCCTTCAATCTTTCCCAGCATCAGGGTCTTTTCTAGTGAGTAAGTTCTTCACATCGGGTGGCCAAAGTACTGGAGCTTCACCTTCAGCCTCAGTCCTTTCAATGAACATTCAGGACTGATTTCCTTTAGGACTGACTGGTTTGATCTTCTTACAGTCCAAGGGACTCTCAAAAGTCTTCTCCAACCACAGTTCAAAAACATCAGTTCTTTGGTGTTCAGCTTTCTTTATAGTCCAACTCTCACATCCATACATGACTACAGGAAAAACCGTAACTTTGACTAGATGGACCTTTGTCGGCAAAGTAATGTCTCTGCTTTTTAATATGCTGTCTAGGTTGGTCATAGATTTTCTTCCAAGGAGCAAGCATCTTTAAATTTCATGGCTGTAGTCACCATCCGTAGTGATTTTGGAGCCCAAGAAAATAAATGTGTGGTACATCTCTAGTATTTGTTTTATAACTGGAAATTTACCTTTTGACCACCTTCCTCCAATTACCCATCCCCCACCCTGTGCCTTTGGTAACCGTAAGTCTGACCTCTTTTTCTATAAGTTTTTTTTTTTTTTTACACTCCACATATAACTGAGATCATAAAAATATTTGTGTTTCTTGGTCTGACTTATTTCACTTCGCATAATGCCTTCAAGACCCATCAATGTTGTCACAAATAGTATATGTGTGTATATAAAATGGGATATTATTTAACCATTAAAAAAATAGGAAACTCAATATATATTTATATTTATAAGTGTAAATAAAGTTGTGATATATACATATGTGTATATCCATTTTATCCATTTTTACATGTATATATAAATTTTGTGTGTATATATAGGTATAGGTGGCGGTTTAATCACTTAATTTCGTCCAACTCTTTGTGACCCATGGACTGTAGCCTCCATGCTCTTCTGTCTCTGGGATTTTCCAGGCAAGAATAATGGAGTGGGTTGCCATTTCCTACTCCAATATAGGTATAGACACATATATAAATATATATGTATGTACATATATGTATCTCCCACCTTTTTTATCTGTTTATCTATTGATAGATGTTTAAGATGTTTCCCCATCTTGGCTAATGTAACTAATGTTACTATAATCATGAAAGTGCAGATATCTTTTCAAGTTAGTGTTTTTGATACTTTTGGAAAAATACTGAAAGAGCAGTGAAATTGGTGGCTTATATGGTAGATAACGAGATAACATTTTTAACTTTTGACGATCCTCCGTACTGTTTTCCTTTGCTACTGGGCCAATTTACAATCCCACTAACAGTGCACAATGTTTTCCTTTTCTTCACATCCATGCCAGCACTTAAAATCTTTGTATTTTTTAATAATGAACATCCTAACAGACATGTGGCGACCTGTCATTGTGGTTTTACTTTGCATTTACCTAACAGAAGCAGAAGATATTAAGAAGAGATGGCAAGAATACACAGAAGAACTGTACAAAAAAGATCTTCACGACCCAGATAATCACGATGGTGTGATCACTGACCTAGAGCCAGACATCCTGGAATGTGAAGTCAAGTGGGCCTTAGAAAGCATTACTACGAACAAAGCTAGTGGAGATGATGGAATTCCAGTTGAGCTATTCCAAATCCTGAAAGATGATGCTGTGAATGTGCTGCCCTCAATATGCCAGCAAATTTGGAAAACTCAGCAGTGGCCACAGGACTGGAAAAGGTCAATTTTCATTCCAATCCCAAAGAAAGGCAATGCCAAAGAATGATCAAACTACTGCACAATTGCACTCATCTCACACACTAGTAAAGTAATGCTCAAAATTCTCCAAGCCAGGCTTCAGCAATATGTGAACCGTGAACTTCCTGATGTTCAAGCCGGTTTCAGAAAAGACAGAGGAACCAGAGATCAAATTGCCAACATCTGCTGGATCATGGAAAAAGCAAGAGAGTTCCAGAAAAACATCTATTTCTGCTTTATTGACTATGCCAAAGCCTTTGACTGTGTGGATCACAATAAACTGTGGAAAATTCTGAAAGAGATGGAATACCAGACCACCTGATCTGCCTCTTGAGAAATTTGTATGCAGGTCAGGAAGCAACAGTTAGAACTGGACATGGAACAACAGACTGGTTCCAAATAGGAAAAGGAGTATGTCAAGGCTGTATATTGTCACCCTGTTTATTTAACTTGTATGCAGGGTACATCATGAGAAACGCTGGACTGGAAGAAACACAAGCTGGAATCAAGATTGCCGGGAGAAATATCAATAACCTCAGATATGCAGATGACACCACCCTTATGGCAGAAAGTGAAGAGGAACTCAAAAGCCTCTTGATGAAAGTGAAAGTGGAGAGTGAAAAAGTTGCCTTAAAGCTCAGCATTCAGAAAAGGAAGATCATGGTGTCTGGTCCCATCACTTCATGGAAATAGATGTGGAAACAGTGTCAGACTTTATTTTTCTGGGCTCCAAAATCACTGCAGATGGTCACTGCAACCATGAAATTAAAAGACACTTACTCCTTGGAAGAAAAGTTATGACCAACCTAGATAGCATATTCAAAAGCAGAGACGTTACTTTGCCAATAAAGGTTCATCTAATAAAGGCTATAATTTTTCCTGTGGTCATGTATAGATGTGAGAGTTGGACTGTGAAGAAAGCTGAGCACCAAAGAATTGATGCTTTTGAACTGTGGTGTTGGAGAAGACTCTTGAGTGTCCCTTGGACTGCAAGGAGATCCACCCAGTCCATTCTGAAGGAGATCAGCCCTGGGATTTCTTTGGAAGGAATGATGCTGAAGCTGAAACTCCAGTACTTTGGCCACCTCATGTGAAGAGTTGACTCATTGGAAAAGACTCTGATGCTGGGAGGGATTGCGGGCAAGAGGAGAAGGGGACAACAGAGGATGAGATGGCTGGATGGCATCACTGACTTGATGGACATGAGTCTGAGTGAACTCTGGGAGTTGGTGATGGACAGGGAGGCCTGGCGTGCTTCGATTCATGCGGTCGCAAAGAGTCGGACACGACTGAGTGACTGATCTGATCTGATCTAAAAGAATAGTGATGTTGAGCATCTTTTCATGCATCTGTTGGTCTTTCATGTATCTTTTTTGGAGAAATGTCTATTCAGGTCCTTTGCCCATTTTTAAATGGGTTGTTTTCCTGCTATTGAGTTGTGTAATTTCTTTATATGTTTTGGATATGCTAAGTCACTTCAGTCATGTCCGACTCTGTGCAACTCCATAGACAGCAGCCCACCAGGCTCCCCCGTCCCTGGGATTCTCCAGGCAAGAACACTGGAGTGGGCTGCCATTTCCTTCTCCAATGCATGAAAGTGAAAAGTGAAAGTGAAGTCGCTCAGTTGTGTCCGACTCAGCAACCCCATGGATTGCAGCCTAACAGGCTCCTCCGTCCATGGGATTTTCCAAACAAGAGTACCCCCTAATTAGACATATGGTTTGCAAAGATTTTTGCCCATTCTGTAGGTTGTCTTTTCACTTTGTTGATGATTTCTTTTGCTGTGCAAAAGTTTTTTTTTTTTTAGTTTAATATGTCCCACTTGTTTATTTTTAATTTTTGCTTATGTTTTAGATGTCATATTCACAAAAGCATTACAAGATCCATGTCAGGAATCTTTGTTCATGTGTTTTCTTCATGAGTTTTATGGTTTCTGGTCTTACATTTAAGTCTTTAATCTACTTTGAGGGAATTATTGTGAGTAGAGTTACTCTGTGGGTCCAATTTTATACTTTTGCATGTAAATATCCAATTGTCTCAGTACCGTTTATTGAAAAGATTGTTCTAGTGAATATTCTTGACTACCTTGTCAAATATTAGTTTATTGTACATGCATAGGCTTATTTTTGAGGTCTTGATTCTATTGTGTTTGTCTATTTGTGTCTTTTTATGCTGGAATTGTACTGCTTTGATGATTATAACTTTAGAGTATAGCTTGAAATCAGGAAATGTGATGTCTCCTGATTTGTTCATCTTCCTCAGAATTTCTTTGACTATGTGGATTCTTTTATCAGTTTAGTTCAGTCGCTCAGTCATGTCCGATTCTGCGACCCCATGGACTGCAGCACGCCAGGCTTCTCTGTCCATCACCAACTCCTAAAGTTTACTCAAACTCATGTCCATCTAGTCGGTGATGCCATCCAACCACTATATCCTCTGTCATCCCCTTCTACTCCCACCTTCCCTCTTTCTCAGCATCAGGGTCTTTTCAAATGAATCAGTTCTTTGCATCAGGTGGCCAAAGTACTGGAGCTTCGGCTTCAGCCTCAGTCCTTCCAATAAATATTCAGGACTGATCTCCTTTAGGATGGACTGGTTGGATCTCCTTGCAGTCCAAGGGACTCTCAAGAGTCTTCTCCAACACCACAGTTCAAATGCATCAATTCTTCAGCGCTCAGCTTTCTTTATAGTCCAACTCTCACATCCATACATGACTACTGGAAAAAGCATAGCTTGGACTAGACAGACCTTTGTCAGCAAAGTAATGTCTCTGTATTTTAATATGTTGTCTAGGTTTGTCTGACTTCCCTGGTGGCTCAGAGGTTAAAGCATCTGCCTACAATATGGGAGACCTGGGTTTGATCCCTGGGTCGGGAATATCCCCTGGAGAAGGAAATGGCAACCCATTCCAGTATTCTTGCCTGGAGAATTCCATGGACGGAGGAGCCTGGTGGGCTACAGTCCATGGGGTGGCAAAGAGTCGGACACGACTGAGCGACTTCACTTTCACTTTCTTTCACTAGGCTTGTCACAGCTTTTCTTTCAAGGAGTAAGCGTCTTTTAATTTCATGGCTGCAGTCACCATCTGCAGTGATTTTGGAGCCTAAGAAAAGAAAGTCTGTCACTGTTTCCATTGTTTCCTCATCTATGTGCTGTGAAGTAATGTGTCTGGATGCCATGATCTTAATTTTTTGAATGTTGAATTTTAAGCTAGCTTTTTCACCTTCCTCTGTCCCTGGGATTTTCCAGGCAAGGATACTTTGAGTGGGTTGCCATTTCTTCCTCCAGGGGATCTTCTCAACCCATGGGTTGAACCCTTTTTTGCCAGGCTTCCCTGTCCTTCACTATCTCCCAGAGTTTGCTCAAACTTATATCCATTGAGTCAGTGACGCCATGCCACCACCTCGTCCTCTGTCATCCCCTTCTCCTCCTGCCCTCAGTCTTTCCCAGTATCAGGTTTGTTTATGGTTCCGTATAAATTTTAGGAGTATTTTTTCTAAATCTGTAAAAAAGTACTGCTGGAATGTTGATACAGATTTTGTTGAATTTATAGATGGCTTTTGGTGTATTGACATTTTAATAATATTAATTCTTCCAGTTCATGAGTAGAGGATACCTTTCCAGTTATTTGTGTCTTCTTTGATTTCTTTCAACAATGTCTTGTAGATTCAAAGATCTTTTACCCCCTTAGTTAAATTTGTTCCTAAGTATTTTATTGTTTTCGGAGAAGGCAATGGCACCCCACTCCAGTACTCTTGCCTGGAAAATCCCATGGACGGAGGAGCCTGGTAGACTGCAGGGGGTTGCTAGGAGTCGGACACGACTGTATAACTTTCAAGAAGACAACCTGAGCGACTTCACTTTCACTTTTAACTTTCATGCATTGGAGAAGGAAATGGCAACCCACTCCAGTGTTCTTGCCTGGAGAATCCCAGGGACGGGGGAGCCTGGTGGGCTGCCGTCTCTGGGGTCACACAGAGTTGGACACAACTGAAGTGACTTAGCATTTTATTGTTTTTGATTGGTTTCTTTACTATCTTTTAGAAAATCTGTCATTAATGTGTAGAAACACTACTAATTTTTGTATTTTAATTTAGTATTCTGCAACTTCACTTAATTGATTGATTAGATCTAATAATTTTTGGTTGAGTCAGATTTCCTGTATATAAAATCTTGTCATCTCCAAATAGAGATACTCTCACTTCTCTCTTTCTAATTGATACTTTTTATTTCTTTTTCTTGTCTGACTGCTCTAACTAGGACTTCTAGTACTTTGAATAGGACTGGTGAAAGTGGGTATTCTTGTCTTATTCCTGATTTTAGAGGAAAAGCTTCCACCATTCATCATTGAATATGATAGCCATGGGCTTGTCAAAAATGGCTTTTTTATGTTGAAATATATTTATTCTATGCCTAATTTGTTAAGAGTTTTTATCATGGATATATGTTAAATTTATCAAACACATTTTTTGTGTTTGTTGAAATGATCATGATTATTTCCCTTCATTTTATTAATGTGATGTATCACATTGATAGATTGTCTGTGTTGAATGATCCTTGCATACCAGGAATAAATTCTCTTCATATGCTGTTGAATTTGGTTTTCTAGTACTTTATTGAGAATTTTGCATTTATTTTCAGCAGGGATATTGACCTGTAGTTCTCTTTCCCAGTAGTGTTCTTTTCTGTTTTAGGTATCAGGATAATGCTGGTCATATAAAATGAGTTTGGACACTACTATATATAAAATAGATAACCAACAAGGACCTACTGAATAGCGTACAGGGAACTATACTTAACATTTTGTAATAACCAATAAGGGAAAAGAATCTGAAAATTGTGTGTGTGTGTGTGTGTGTGTGTGTGTGTGTAGTTGAGTCATTTTACTGTGTATCTGGGACTGGAACAACCTTGTAAATCAACTATGAAAGTGAAGTCGCTCAGTCGTGTCCGACTCTTTGTGACCCCATAGACTGTAGCCCACCAGGCTTCTCTATCCATGGAATTTTCCAGGCATGAGTACTGGAGTGGGTTGCCATTTCCTTCTCCAGGGGATCTTCCTGACCCAGGGATTGAACCTGGGTCTCCCGCATTGCAGGCAGCCGTTTTACCATCTGAGTCACCAGGGAATCTCCCACTCAACTATACTTCAGTGTAAAAAAGAAAAAATAATAAAAGAAAATAAAATGACTTTGGGAATGTTCCCTCTTTTTCAGTTTTTCAAAGAGTTTGAGAAGAATTGGTATTAATTTTTTAAATGTTTATTAAAATTTACTGTTGAAGCTATCTGGTCCTGGGCTTTTTGTTGTTGAGAGATTTTTGATTACTGATTCAATCTCCTTGTAGTAGTTGATCTAATCAGATTTTCTATTTCTTCCTGATTCAGTTTCGTTAAGTTGTATGTTTTTTCTTCTAGGCTGTCCTGTTCATTGGTATATAGTTGTGCCTCTTAGGATACTTCAGTTTCTGTGGTAACCATTGAAATGTCTTCTTTTTCATGTATAATTTTGTTGATTTGGATTCTTTCTCTTTTTTCCTTGTTTGGTGTAGCTAAGGATTTGTTGATTTTGTTTACCTTTTCAAAGAACCAACTCTTAGTTGATTTTGTTTGTTTGTTTCTTCTGTTCTCTATTTCATTTATTGCTGCTCTAATCTTATTTCTATTCTTCTGCTAACTTTGGGCTCATTTGCTCTTCTTTTCTCTGGTTTCTTCAGGTATAGAGTTAGGCTGTTTATTTGGAATATTCCTTGCTTCTTAATGTAGGCCAACAAAGGTCTAACAAAGGTCTGTCTAGTCAAGGCTATGGTTTTTCCAGTGGTCATGTATGGATGTGAGAGTTGGACTGTGAAGAAAGCTGAGTGCCAAAGAATTGATGCTTTTGAACTGTGGTGTTGGAGAAGACTCTTGAGAGTCTTTTGGACTGCAGGGAGATCCAACCAGTCCATCCTAAAGGAGATCAGTCCTGAATATTCATTGGAAGAACTGATGTTGAAGCTGAAACTCCAATACTTTGGCCACCTGATGTGAAGAACTGACTCATTTGAAAAGACCCTGATGCTGGGAAAGATTGAAAGCAGGTAGAGAAGGGGACAACAGAGGATGAGATGGTTGGATGGCATCACCGACTCAATGGACATGAGTTTGAGTAAACTCTGGGAGTTGGTGATGGACAGAGAGGCCTGGTGTGCTGCAGGCCATGGGGTCACAAAGAGTCGGACAGGACTGAGTGACTGAACTGAACTGAATGTAGGTGTTTATTGCTATGAATTTCCTTCTCAGAACTGTTTCTGCTATAACCCACAGGTTCTGGTACACATGTTTTCATTTTTACTTGTCTTAAGAAACTTTTTTATTTCTTATTTTTTTCTTTGATCCTCTGGTTGTTCAGGAGTACCATGATGGACTTAATTTAAAAAATCATGAACTAGTGAACTATGTAGAAATCCTCCATATATTTGGAAATTCAAAGCCACCTTTCTCAAAAATGTGAGTTAAAGAAGAAGTGAAAAGAAAAAGTTCAAACCAAATAATAGTGAAAACAAAACATTTACAGTTTTGTGGTGTGCAAGCAAAGAAGTACTTCAGAAGAAATTTATAGCAAAACTTTCTATTATAAGGGGAAAAAAGACAATGACCCAGTTTTCCAGCTTAAGAAACTATAAAAATCTAGAAATAAAATAGAAAAAAGAATAAATTATATCCAAAATAGGTAGAAGAATGGAAATTATATAAAGCAAATAAAAGAAATAAACAATGAATAAATAAATAAAATGTCATTGAGATAGGCAACAGAAAGAAAACTAAGGAAATTAACACTGATTCTTTTAAAGAGGAATAAAACTTCTTTTAAAGAGTTTTAAAATAGTGAATGTTAAAAAAATAAAATAAAATAGTGAATGTTTGGAAAACAGGTACTTACAAAGTTAAACATAAGTATCATCAGCTCAGTTCAGTTCAGTTGCTTAGTTGTGTCGGACCCTTTGCAACCCCATGGCCTGCAGCACGCCAGGCCTCCCTGTCCATCACCAACTCCCGGAGTTGACTCAACCTCATGTCCATTGAGCTGGTGATGCCATCCAACTATCTCACCCTTTGTTGTCCCCTTCTCCTCCCACCTTCAATTTTTCCCAGCATCAGGGTCTTTTCAAATGAGTCAGTTCTTTGCATCAGGTGGCCAAAGTATTGGAGTTTCAGCTTCAGCATCAGTTCTTCCAATGAATATTCAGGACTGATCTCCTTTAGGATGGACTGGTTAGATCTCCTTGCTGTCCAAGGGACTCTCAAGAGTCTTCTCCAAAACCACAGTTCAAATCATCAATTCTTCAGCGCTCAGCTTTATAGTCCAACTCTCATATCATACATGACTACTGGAAAATTTCATATGGTCCAGTAATTCCATTTCCAAGGGAAATGAATGCATATATACCCATATAATCCAGTAATTTACGTGTTTCCCATCTGAACTTTGGATAGGAATTAATTGTTCCTCTTTCAGTCCGGTTTTATAGATCTAGGATTTCTCAGTCTTGGATTCATAAGTTCTTTAGTTTGCAATTTTTTTTTTTTTTTTTACTGCTTATGTATACATAGTATTTGTAACAACTAAAAAGCAAAGAGTTTTTATAGTCACGAAACAAGCTCCTAGCAATAATATTAAATGCAAATGACCACGACAATCCAAAGCTTCTAAAGAGACAAAGTAAAATTTTAGGAGTTTTTATTGTCTGTGCATATATGCTCAGTCATGTCTGACTCTTTGCAAACCCATGGACGGTGGCCCACCAGAATCCTATATTCATGGAATTTTCCAGGCAAGAATAATGGAATAAGTTGCCGTTTCCTACTCCTGGGGATTTTTTCGATCCAGGGGTTGAACAGGCATCTATCTCTTCCGTCTCCTGTATTGGCACGCAGATTCTTTACCGCTCGCACCACCTGGGAACCCCACTGTTTTTCATTGTGGTGAATTAATTTTATTTTTTTAGTTTGGCTTCAGATTTTGTCTGAGTTCATAAACAGTTTATTTCAGAATCTGTGCTTTTTCATACAGAATATTCCTCACTCTCTTGCACAGGGAAGACAGTAAAAGAACAAGTGAACATTGGACTTCAGGCATTTTTGCTTATCCTTACCTAATTAAATAGTTTTAAAATGTCTTGAACATTAACTTATTCCTATTTTTCTTACCCTTGCAGATACTTGGTGAACTTGTTTGTTGTTGCTCAGTTGGTAAGTCGTGTCCAACTCTGTGACCCCATGTACTGCAGTACACCAGCTTTCCCTGTTCTTCACTATCTCCCGGAGTTTGCTCAAACTCGTGCCCATTAAGTCAGTGATGCCATCCAACCATCTCATCTTCTGTTGCCCCCTTCTCTTGCCCTCAGTCTTTCCCAGCATCAGAGTCTTTTCCAGTAAGTTGGCTCTTTGCATCAGGTGGCCAAAGTGGAGCATTGGAGTATCAACTTCAGCATCAGTCCTTTCAATGAATATTCAGGACTGATTTCCTTTAGGATTGACTGGTTTGATCTCCATGCTGTCCAAGGGACTCTCAAGAGTCTTCTCCAGCCCCACAGTTTGAAAGCATCAATTATCCAGTGCTCAGTCTTCTTTATGGTCCAGTTCTCACATCCATATATGACTACTGGAAAAACCATAGCTTTGACCATATGGACCTTTGTCAACAGAGTGATGTCTGGTTTTTAATACACTATCTAGTTTTGTCATAGCTTTTCTTCCAAGGAGCAAGCATCTTGCCCACTACGTTTCTATTATGCTCATCAACCTGAAAAAATTATTTTATCTTTCAATCTGCTTTGCCCCAAAGCACCATATCCACAAATAACCATGGAAACAAGAAGCAAACATTTGACATGTGTACTTCTCCCATCCATTGATTTCACTCTGAAAGTACATCTCCACTCTTCTGGCACAAGAATGTTCTAAATGTAAATCATTTGCTTGTTTATCTTGCCACTGAATCTGAAGTGAAAACAGAAACAAATATACAAGCAATATCTTAATCATGAAAAAAAATATTTAGCCTCAAAATTCCCCAGATTGCTCTTGGACAAAAATCATGAAGATAAAATAATTAGATTTTTTTTCCTTCCAACAATCAATTCCTCTCTGTGCATGAGTGTGTGTTTAAATATTAAAATAGTCATGTGCCTCAAACAATAATGTTTGTAAATACCCTGGACCTGAATGCTTAGTAGGGTGAGAAACTTAAACCCCAAGAAGGTAATAATCTGTCCAGTTTTCTAAAAGGCTAGAACATTTGAAGTTTATATTGTAGCAAGTTTTAAAGTTTCCCCTGCCAGATCCAACAGGCATTATGTAATTCTACTGTTATTCACAAATCTCTCCAGGTAATTAAGTTATTACCCAAGATCGTAACATTTGTTAATTGAGGTCATCAGTTCTACAAACCTGTGTTCAGGAAAGTCTCTGTGGTATATTAAGTTGCTTTTGAATTGGATTTTAAGAAATTTGCAATCTCCTCTCTAGATTCTTCCATTTATAATTTAAGTATTAACCTCTAAATCTCTTCATTCATAAAGTAAAAATAGTAGTAGTGGTTTCAGTCTCCCCATCTACGCTGTGCTGTGCTCAGTCATGTCTGACTCTTTGTGACCCTCATTGACTATAGGCTGCCAGGCTCCTCTGTCCATGGAATTTTCCAGGCAAGAACACTGGAGTGGGTTGCCATTTCCTTCTCCAGGGGATCTTCTGACCCAGGGATTGAACCCACATCTCTCGTGTCTCCTGCTTTGGCTGGTGGCTTCTTTACCACTGCACCACCCGGGAAGCCCCAGTGGCAGTCTCCCCCTAGGAAATTCATAAAAATTAGATTGTTAATTAGGTGAAGCACTTGGAGATCTTAGAAGAAGGAGGTTTCATAAAGTATAACATATCTTTGTAATTTATGTGAGGTTCTGCTTTATGTATAAGATGTCCCCCTGTTGAAAAGATTCCAGGAAGCGCTCACAGGCATGTGAGATGAGGGCAATCTAAGTCTCCTTCTTGTTCAGCTCCCTGTCTCGATACCGTTGTTCCCTGTTTTCTGGCTCTCCACCGGCAGAATCCTTCGATGTTGAGCAACCTTCTGGCTTGCAGAAAAACTAAGTGCATACTTGCCTAGATTCCAAAACCAAGATGACATATACTTCCAATCGAACAGATGTGGTCAGCCGTTGATTGGGCCCAGAGGAGAAGAAATTAAACACATCCAAAACAACAGTGAGTAGGAAACAGGGGTAAGCAAAGGTGAGTAGATGCACAATGTCTCTCCTTTTGGGTCATTGTGTTTCCTTTCCTTGTACTCGTCCAAGTTTCCCCTCTTTCTCTGTAAGGAGATTTTCCAAGTCTTTTTCTCTCCTTGGCTTCCTTTGCTTGGTCATAAGCATAGGTGTGTCCAGGATAGCAAATCTTTCTCATTACCTTCCAAGCACTCACAATTGAGCTGGAATTTTGAATGATGCTCAATAAGTATTGCCAATTTCCATAATTCAGAAACTTATATATCCATCAAGAGGGTTTCCAGGCCCCATGGTGTTTCTATTAGCCATTTCATTGAAAACGAACCAACTAAATTCATAGACCCATAGTATAATTAAGTTGGAAGGGTAAATTCCTTCTTTCCCTCATGCAGTATAACAATCCCCACAATGCTATCTATGCAGAATTTCATTCAGCCTCAGTTCAGACAACTTCAAGCAACTGGAAGTTCACACCCTTCTAAGACATGTCTTCTAGCTCTAATGATAAGAAAGTTCTTCATCGTGAGCCAGAATCTGCATTCCTATGATGTTTCCCCTCATTCTTAGTTCTCCTCTAGAGCACAGAGTAAATACAATCCTCCTTTCACACTCAATTGCTCCTCCGGATTAAGCAGCCTCAGTTCTTCCACTGTCTCTCTGTGCAAAATCCACTGTGTTGTCCAGTTTGGCACACTTGACTTATCCTGAACTTGTAGTCAACTCTAAGGCCTTTGTCTTTTCCAAATACATTGCTGCAATCCATCTCTCCCTCGTGTTGCACCTTATCCAGATGATTTTTTGAAGCTAAGTGGGAGGGCTTTATTTTTATCTTCTTCAAATTTCATTGTTAGTTTGCACCTATCATTCAAGATTTTCTCCAGTCTTGATCTAAGTTATTAGCTATTTCTCTCGTATTTCTGAGTCACTTACAGATTTGATGTCTGCTTTCTCAGTCATGTTTGACTCTTGGTGACTCCATGGACTGTAGCCCACTAGACTCCACTGTCCATGGAATTCTCCAGGCAAGAATACTAGAGTGGGTTGCCATTCCCTTCTCCAGGGTATCTTCCCAACCCAGGGATTGAACCCAGGTCTCCTGCATTGCAGGCAGATGCTTTACCATCTGAACCACCAGGGAGGCCTTTCTATGTATGTCTTCAACTGGCTGGTCGGAACTCTGAAAAAAACAGGGTCCCTACATGTGTGAGTGATGCTCTCCCTCAAGGGAGTGGAAAATCAGCTGTTGGCACTCCCCTGGAATCCCCTCAAATCCCCTTTCCTTTTCCTACACACTGGTCACAGGTGAGCTTTTCCTCTCTCAGCTGGCAACCATCTCTTTGCTGGAGGACTATCTTAGGCTCTCAGAGCCCATGTTCCCTGTGCTCATGGCAAGATTTTCTGGGAATTAATGTTTTCCTAGAGGCATGGCAACCCACTCCAGTATCCTTGCCTGGAGAATCCCATGCACAGAGGAGCCTGGAAGGCTACAGTCCTTGGGGTCGCAAAGAGTTGGACATGACTGAAGCAACTTAGCAAGCAAGCAAACAAGGGGCAGCCGTTAACTGATGACCATTGAATACACCGGAGTATAAATACCCTGGCTGTCTTGTATTAATGCAACCACCTTTGAGGTGTGACCTCTACTGCTGAGAGCCCCTCTACACAATTAAATCAAAGCAGCCTCCATGCCCAATAAAATGCCCTTGCTTATCCTCCCAGTGTGTGTGTATAGAAAAATCACCATCCCATCCCTAACTTAATAATCTGTTCTTTCACCATTTGTATGTGATAGCTTCTTTATCATATATTCTGCTGCTGCTAAGTCGCTTCAGTCATGTCTGACTCTGTGCGACCCCATGGACTGCAGCCCACCAGTCTCCTCTGTCCATGGGATTTTCCAGGCAAGAACTGGAGTGGGGTGCCATTACTATATATATATATATATATATATATATATATATATATAATTTTTTGTTGGAGTATAGTTGTTTTATAATGTTGTGTTAGTTTCTACTGTACAGCCAAGTGAGTCAGCCATATGTATACGTATTTCCCCTCTTTTCTGGGTTTCATTCGCATTTACGTCACCACAGCACTGTGTAGAGTTCCTTGTGCCATACAGTAGGTTCTCATTAGTTATCTATTTTATATATAATATCAAAATTATGTAGATATCAATCCCAATCTCCCAATTCATCCCACTTCTCCTTTGCCCTCTTTGTGTCCATACATTTGTTCTCTCCATCTGTGTCTCCATTTCTACTTTGCAGATAGGCTCATCTGTAGCATTTTTCTAGATTCCATATATATGCATTAATATAAGGTATTTGTTTTCTTCTTGACTTAATTCTCTCTGTATGACAGTTTTTGTTTCTTAGAATAATCTATCTTTTGTTGATTGATCTGTCTGTTCTGCACTGACAAAAGAACATGTGGTAGAGAATATTCTTTTTTCATCCAAGTCTTTTAACTACAATGATATGAATGCCTTTTTAATTTGAAGATTTTTCTCCTAAGTAGAGAATACGGAGAAAAAGTGGAATTAAATAATTCTGCCTTTTCTTATCTCTTAATAGTATGTTTATCTACCCCTTACATTAAGGCTCCTTAATGTTTTCTTTTATTCTGAATGTAATTTTATTTATTTATTTTTTATTTTTTGACAAGAGCCTCCGGGTGGCAGCAGCGCTGGCGGCGGCTCCCGCGTCAGAGAGAACCCTACAAAATGGCGACGGCCGCTCAAACCTCGGCGCGACCTGAATGTAATTTTAAAAGGCATTTTCACTACTGGTACCATTTGTTACAAACTGAAGTCATTCTGGAATGTATCATTCTTGACTATTTTTACCATCTGATAGGTAAAAAGTCCATCAAGGCAAAAATCAAAGAGGTTTCAGGTGCTTATCAGGATGAAGTGGCAAGAATCTGGGTAGCTATTTGCAGTTCTCCATTTCTACTTGCATGTGGTCTGTATTAAGAGTACATAATCTGTGTTCTCCTTCTGACGAACAGCTTACGGACTACTTTGATGAAAATAGTGTCTATATTACTGTAGCAAATGCTTGCTATCATCATATCAAATGTCTTTTTTCACAATGCTTATATTCTTGGGTAGGGTTTCCAAGCAGTGAAAAATAGTGTTATCCCTATATCCATCTAACAGATACTTCTGGATTGCCCTAGGTAGACTATTTCATCATCATATGCTAGCCCTGAGTCCATTACATATGTTCTCAGTCTTACCATTAATAGATCAAAGCTGAAGCCTTACATTTGGTGCCCAGACATTTTTTCCTACTATTCTATTCAGTGAATCTGAATATGTCCTCTTATTTCTAGCCAAGATTTCTTCTTCTTCCCATTCTCTCCCTACCTCCTCCTTCCCTCCTCCCCCTCCTCTTGCCCCTTCTTGTTCCCCTTCCCCCCGACCCCAAGCCCAATGTCAGTGAACAACAGCAGATGTGCCAGGTGATGGCTTATGACTGTCTGTGCGAGACTTGACAGCATATCAAACCGAAGAGAGACCTGTTTTTAGTTGGGAGAGGGAGTGAAGGATAAACTTCAGGCAGAGGCAACATTTTTGCTGAGTTTGCAAAGTAGATAGGATGAACCTTTAGAATTCATGCCTGAGTTTGGATTGGGCCCCAGAGACCTGACCAGACTAGAGGCAATTGACTATATTCAAACACCATAACTAGGTTGAGAAGAATCCAACAAGAGTGTACATTTTTGCTTTGTTTTTCAGATGACTCAAGACACTATATATGCTTGGGTTTCCCTATTGGTCTCAGTATCGTGTGTGTCTTTTTGTTTCCAACTGATGAGTAGATAAACCTGGCAGTATACAAAGTTAAGAAGTTTCTTACATACTAGGTATTTTTCTAAAAACACTGCAGATATCTCTTTCCATCAAATGTATTTAAGACAATAGAGTTTTTTTTTTCCATCTAAAAGGTATTATAGTGAGTCTCTTTACTAAATGTTCATTCATACATGTATGTTTTCAATAAATGTGAATTTTTAATGTATAGTTATAATAATACATAGTATAATTTTTGAAATGTATAGGTCTTTCCATTGGAAAAGACCCTGATGCTGGGAAAGACTGAAGGTAAAAGGAGAAGGGGCAGCAGAGGATAAGATGGTTACATAGCATCACCTACTCAATGGACAGGAATTTGAGAAAACTCTGGGAGATAGTGGAGGACAGAGGAATCTGGCGGGCTACAGACAATGGGGTTGCAAAGAGTCAGACATGAATTTAGCAACTGAGCAACAAAAACAACAACAATGTATAGTTTGTTTCAGGTGGAATAGATTTTTTTTCCCCACTCTGATATTGATAGTAAAGGAACATGGATATAAGTAGTGGGGAACAAATATCATCCCTGCTCTAAGAGAGAGAAACATCTCACAAAGTATGAAGAGCTTTCAACTGCTATCAGAGAGGTTGTGAACAACTGGTTCACCTGCTTCGTTCTTTGAGGGAAGACATAAAGAGGGAAGAGAATAATGTCCTTTTTTTCCTACTTGGTTGTGAGACTGTCATCAACATTGGCTTTAATCTGGGATAATCAACTTTTCTAGCAACCTGATAGAAGAGAGTTTGTTAGTGATTTGAGCAATTTCCAAACTAGAACTGACTTCGTTTTTTCTGCTTCCTGACATATTGGCAAATCATTTTTATGAGCCCTTATGTGATTCATTGAGCCATTTGGGGAGGGTCAGAGGGCAAGGGTGCCATTTACCAGAGCAGGTTTAAGCCTGGAGAAGGCAAGGTCAGAGGGGAAGAGAGACCCTCATTACTCTAGGAGGATTCTGGGGGCCGGCGCTGAGCCTGCCTGACTGTGTCAGGCTCACACGGGGTGTTTGTTAGCACAAAGCAGTGAGCTGCAGGTGTTCTGTGCTCTACAGAGTCTTCAAAGATCAGCCTCAAATGTTTCTGTTACTATAAAGAGGATTAAAAGGATTTAAAAACATAGTTGGCCTGTCCAACTGCTAGCATATTTGCCAACATTTGCCAAGAAGGAGGAAAAAGGGTAGGCTATATCAGCTACAAGTCCTGGTAGTTAGGGAAACATACTTTTCAGGTTCCTTTTTTTTCTCTCTCTCTCTCTCTTTTTCTCCTTTTTTTTTTTAATAGCCTGAATGTGGAACTGTAGCACTTTCAACTGGAACTCATTAAGAATTCATGGGGCAGAAAATGTAAGGAGTTCTGGAAACAGGGACTTTGAAAGGCCAGAAGTGAGCTATAAATAAACCACTGCTGATATTCATTTTTTCTGGTGTTTAAATACACTTATTACACCAGAAAGCTAACGTGGAATAAGCCAGGTGATTTTTGACCTGGAAACCCAGTTTATGTTGAAAAGCACATTGACATTTATGGACTCACTTACCACAGACAGATATCGTAACAGCCGTTACACATTCTCAAAAAGCACTTTGGTCTCCTGTATGGGCTGCAGAAATTGACAGCCATCGCCTGCAGGTGAAAGCATGAAGGCCAGGCATCTGGAATCCTTGTTAAGGCACCACTGAAACTACTAATTGTTAATGGTTTTTAACATCAAATTCCAATTTCTTTGCTTTCAGCTTTGTTCTGGTTCAATAATCTACCCTTGGTGGTGTTCATTCATCAGTAGGGCCCAGAGAAGAGGCAGAGAACTGAGTTAGTTGTGTGATCTTCATAGTGTGGTCTTGCACACTCATTCGTGTCTGACTGTTTGTGACCCCATGGACTGTCACCCACCAGGCTTCTCTGTCCATGGGATTCTCCAGGCAAGAATGCTGGAGTGGGTTGCCATTCCCTTTTCTAAGGGATCTTTCTAACCCAGAGGTCAAACCCCCGTCTCGTGTGTCTCCTGTATTGGCATGTGGATTCATTATCACTAGTGCCACCTGGGAAGCCCATCCCAGGAATCTTGCCTGGACACAACTGAGTGTGAGCTTCAGTTCAGTTGCTTAGTCATGTCTGACTCTTTGCGACCCCATGGATGACAGCATGCCAGGCTTCCCTGTCCATCACCAACTCCCGGAGTTTACTCAAATTCATGTCCATTGAGTCGGTGATGCCATCCAACCATCTCATCCTCTGTCAGCCCCTTCTCCTCCTGCCCTCAATCTTTCCCAGCATCAGGTCTTTTCAAATGAGTCAGCTCTTTGCATCAGGTAGCCAAAGCATTGGAGTTTCAGCATCAGTCCTTCCAATGAATATTCAGGACTGATGTTCTTTAGGATGGACTGGTTGGATCTCCTTGCAGTCCAAGGGACTCTCAAGAGTCTTCACTAACACCACAGTTTAAAAGCATCAATTCTTTGGCACTCAGCTTTCTTTATAGTCCAACTCTCACATCCATAAATGACTACTGGAAAAACCATAGCTTTGACTAGATGGTCCTTTGTTGGCAAAGTAATGTCTCTGTTTTTTAATATGCTATCTAGTTTGGTCATAACTTTCCTTCCAAGGAGCAAGCATCTTTTAATTTCATGGCTGCAGTCACCATCTGCAGTTATTTTGGAGCCCAAAAAAATAAAGTCTGACACTGTTTCCACTGTTTCCCCATCTATTTACCATGAAGTGACGGGACCAATTGCCATGATCTTAGCTTTTTGAATGTTGAGCTTTAAGCCAACTTTTTAACTCTCCTCTTTCACTTTCATCAAGAGGCTCTTTAGTTCTTCTTCACTTTCTGCCATAAGGGTGGTGTCATCTGCATATCTGAGGTTATTGATAATTCTCCCAGCAATCTTGATTCCAGCTTGTGCTTCATTCAGCCTGGCATTTTGCATGATGTACTCTGCGTATAAGTTAAGTAAGCAGGAGAGAAAAGGAACTATATATCCATTTAAATATACAGTTCCAAAGAATAGCAAGGAGAGATAAGAAAGCCTTCCTCAGTGATCAAGGCAAAGAAATCGGGGAACACAATAGAATGGGAAAGACTAGAGATCTCTTTAAGAATAGAGATACCAAGGGAGCATTTCATGAAAAGATGGGCACAATAAAGGACAGTGTGATCTTAGGTAAATCGAATAACCTTTCTAAGCTAGCTTCCTCATTGATCAAATAGAAATAATAATGAAGTACTCTATCCCCTTACTAAGGGTTGGCATTTTTAAAATAGGAATAAGACTGAAACTAAAGAAAACTTGCTTGTTTCATTTATAGATAGGCTATAAACACACACACACACACACACACACACACACACACACACACACAGAGCCAGATCTCCCATTCACATTGTATCAAGTCTCCAATTTCTAGGATAATACTGTAAAAGTTTGCTTGTATAGTGTTAGTCACTCCATCCTGTCTGACTCTTTGCAACCTCATGGACTATAGCCCACCAGGCTCCTCTGTCCATGGAATTCTCCAGGCAAGAATACTGGAGTGGATAGTCATTCCCTTCTCCAGGGTATCTTCCCTACCCAGGGATTGAATCCAGGTCTTCTGCATTTTACAGGCAAATCCTTTATGGTCTGAGCCACCAGGGAAGCCTTTGCTTGTATAAAGGGTGTTGATTTTGGAAGATATCACAGAAAGCTTTGATTCAAATGTCATACCAAGTATACTCATTCTGAGAATTACTAACCTGGGTCCATGGACACTGTAGACTCAAAAGATGGGCCTTAGAAGTCAATACCCTAGAAACTGAATGCAAACATTTAGTGTGCAATACAAGTTTGTTTGTTTGTTTTTGTTGAAGAGACATTCTATAGCTTTTATCTGATTCTTGAGTGAGACTGCAGCCTTGAAAATGTTTAAGAAGCAATATTCTTATAAGTTCTTGGACTGTAAGACAGTAGGTGAAAACATATGCTGTTTCTCCAAGGAAGCAGATGGCTCTTGTCTCTCCAAAGAAGTAGACAGCTCTTAGTTTTTCTCACAGCTCTTCCTCTTAACTGCTCTTTCTTCCATCTCATCAGTTTTTGGCAATGCTCACTAAATGTTACTATTGTTTTAATATGTTGGTATCATGTAGCATCGGAGAAGGCAATGACACCCCACTCTAGTTCTCTTGCCTGGAAAATCCCATGGATGGCGAAGCCTGGTAGGCTGCAGTCCATGGGGTCGCTAAGAGTCTGATGCGACTGAGCGACTTCACTTTCACTTTTCACTTTCATGCATTGGAGAAGGAAATGGCAACCCACTCCAGTGTTCTTGCCTGGAGAATCCCAGGGACGGGGGAGCCTGGTGGGCTTCCATCTATGGGGTCGCACAGAGTCGGACACGACTGAAGTGACTTAGCAGCAGCAGCAGCAGCATGTAGCATCTTGATAGGCAAGTGAGACATGGAAAGAGATGTTGCCGTTGACTAACTTGCTTTTGAGTAAATCGAGATCAGATACCTTAGTGTGAAACCATCAAAAACAATGATGAGATTATATGGGAAAACTCAAATGATACAAATCATTTTGCACATGTTCAGATTGAGGAGAAATCTATGTAATTTGAGATAGAAAATGGGGTGAAGAGAAGTGGGGCAACTCATCATGAGACTGGGTAGGGAGAAGGAGTTGGCTTCAAGTTAAGAAGCATCCAAAGGTCAGTTTATCCAGACAGGTTGAAACAAACTGGGGGGAGTCCAGAATATCATGCTGCAGAATTCAGACCTGACCTGGAGGTGATGGGAGCCTTAAATGACTTTGAGAAGGAAAATTGCATGGTGAAAACACTGTTTTCAAGGCATTAATTTGGCATATGTGGGTGGGATGGAGTCATGTGTGGAGGGACTGAGGTTGGGGAGCAAGCTGGGAGCCATGGCAATAACTGAGGTGTGAGGTGATGTGGACCCGCCCCAGGATGGGGATGCTAGTGGGAGGTGTTGGGGTGGGGGTGGGCATTGTATCCACCTTAATTGCTTGTTTGCTACAATTTCTGCTTCTAACCACAGTTTGCCTTGGCTACTAAACCTTCCTGATTGAAATATTCATTCCTGTTTTCCAACAGAGTAAGGAAGGAGGGAAGGAAGGAAGGGGAGGAAGGAGGAGGGAGAGATTGTTGGAGCAGGCAGACGGGGGCTTCTGGTGTGGAGAATGGATTTTAATGAACAGAGGTGGTCTCAGGGAAAGAAGGAGGAGGGGGTAAGGATGTTCATTTCGATTTATTTAATTTAGGAATAGCTTCCTTAAAAAGAACCCACATGAGTGCAGAATGAGTGATCTGTTCTCCTGTTTACACCAGAAAGGACCATAAGGTTCTGGGAAAGACATTTTTTCTTATAATTGAGTACCTAAAGAGATGGCTTTCAAATTTTCTTGGCCAACACTTCATGATAAAAAGTAAACTATGTTATAATTAAACACAGCATATCCCTGGTGGCTCAGATGGTAAAGAATCCGCCTGCAATGTGGGAGACCTGGGTTCGATCCCTGGATTGGGAAGATTCCCCTGGAGATTCTTGCTCTGACTCATTCTTACTCTTATTACCTGTGACTCATTCTGATACTTTTCGAATCTATTTATGTTATGCTTTGTTTTGTTATGTATGTGCAATGATTCTTGTGACTCACTAATCAGCTAGTGGATGCCAACCTGCTCCTTATAAACCTCTAAGACCCTGGGACTCAGAACCAAGATCAAGAGATTCACGATTCACAGGCATAAGGGAAATGTTTTTTTTTTTAGCTACTATTCCCTACCCACCTGCCCCACCCAAGCCTTTCTTCTCTCTGGCGTTTCAAGAACTGAGAATAAAGGGAGACAGCTGTTCCATTAAGTTTAGAACTCAGTTTCAGAACCTGATTTCAGATTCAGCGATTGTACCCAAACCCTCTGGTGGTGCCAGCCCCCTCACTAGCTAGAGGGTTCTCACTTGGCACATAAGGCCCACACACAAAGATCCATCAACCAGGGCTGCTCCCTAATGAGACCCAACCCAGACACAATAGCCATGAGTGGTGCAGACATTTTAATGTCTTGGGCTGGTTCCTTATATTATCCTTGGCTCTCGTGGACCAAGGCACACACAGTAACATTCTTTACCTGCAGTGAGCTGGAATTTCAAACTAGGTGGAATTCTTTCCTACCTTTGAAACCACAAAATAAAATCAAAGAAATAGGATCTTTTGCAAACCGTGGCTCTGTGCTGATGAGGAGGCGTGGACCGCAAGCACATGGCCTCAGGTCGGAAATAACTTTTTAAATGTCTGATTTTGATCATGAGGCCAACTTATCTGGGCACACAGTGGTCATTAAAGCCTCCTGTCTAGAAGCCACTTATGTGTGCGCACGCATACCTGTGATTTAGCATTTAGAACATCAAAGCAGAGAAGAAAAAGTGAACGAAGGCAATGAAAATCAATCTGGTTCAAGGGAATTGGGTCTGGCTAGTTATCAATATCCTGGAAAGAAAAATGCAGAGTATCAATTCTAGGAGCCATAAATCAAAATAGTGTGTACAATTATTCCCACTTATGTGCTCACTGGTTTTTTTAAAAAAGGCAAAATTGTACAGATAACTCTGGTGGGACTGAACTCTGGCCGTTCTTCCTTTAGGAACAGTGACCCGCTTGTAACTTGACCTTGATCATTTCCCTGGAAATTTACGTTTATGCTGGAGACAGTGTTGAGTGTTTGGGTGGGCCCCTGGTTTCCTTTACAGTCTGAGGATTCAGTGGATGTGTCGTCTGCTTAATTTCCAAGTCAAAACCCTGCCAGTCAAATGGTTCTAGAACTACGGTATGTTAATCCCAGAAGGAAGTCTCTGGTTGAGTTTTGGAATTATATGAAAAATTATATGTGTATATATGGGCATGAATTTTCCTAGGAAGGGGGCCATACCTTTCATTGGTCTGCCAAAAAGATCTATAAAAAGTTTACAGATCACTGCACCAGAATATCACCAACACCTACAGGTAGCAGAGTAATAGAATCATGAGGCTCTGTCTTCAGGGACCACCCAAACCATTAATTGGAGAGTGAAAACACCAAAGGTGGTTGTGTGTGACCACATGGAAAGTGGCTTCAGTCAGAGTAGAGTGCTGGGGTAGCCTGGGATGGTTTGGGTTTCTGTATGGGCCAGCTTCCCTATGCATTTCATGGAAATGAACTTGCAATGTGAGGGAACTGTTGGGGAAAAAAAAGGGACTATTAGGAGAAAGATGGTATAAGCCCACTGAGAAATCAGCTCAAAACTCATGTTCAGCTGATGCAGCCCATGTTGTTGTCTTTCAGTCTCTAAGTCGTGTCTGACTCTTTTGCAACCCTATGGACTATAGCCCACCAGCTTCCTCTGTCCATGGGATTTCCCGGGCAAGTATACAAGAGTGGAATGCCATTTCCTTCCCCAGGGGATTCTCTTGACCCAGGGATAGAACCCATGTCTTCTGCATTGGCAGGTGGATTCTTTACTACTGAGCCACCAAGGAAGCCCCGATAGCCACGCATACACATGAGATGATATCAGAGTTTTAGAAGTTTAGAAGAAACTTCTGGGCACATGGGTGAAATCTCCATTCAGTACAGCAGTCCTTCCAAACTGTTCACAATCCATGGTGCTCACTCTCCTACTTGGCCTTCATCATTCTAGAATGGCCTCCAAGGCTTTTTGGACCTGGATCCTGGCTATCCCTCCCATTTTTCCTGACATACCCAGCTTATCTTTTACCCTCTTCTAGTAGATGCTCTGGAGCTGTAGAAGCTACCTTTAAAGACTGAACATGCAGTTTCCCAGCTGTTTGGAGTGCTGGCAGCTGATGGATCAGATATATTCTTCTCTAGGAATCCCTCAGTCATAGAGTGCTGCCTTTCCTGTCCTGGGGCAGTCCATATCCCCTGACTGGCAGATGCAGTGGTAGAAAGGCCTGGACCATTTGAATCAATTTGGGATGACTCTCAAGGACCATCCCAGCTGTAGAGTTCCCTTAAGATTGGCCAAGTTCTCTATGGCATCACTGCTTTTCAACTGAGCATCCCTGTCTGCCCAACTGTGCTCGCTCACTCTCTTCCAGGTAATATTCCAGAGCAGGGCTCAGTGAACCTCCTGCTTACAAACCTCTGTCTCAGAGTCGGTTTCCCAGGGAACCAGACCCAAGATTCCCAGTGACATTAACCTGTTTATAATTCCCTGGACAGATCATATTCCCTCATACTGCCCCTCATTTTGTTTCCTTTGCCTGCTACATTCCTTTACCTAGACATCTAGATAACGTCTTCTGCTGCTGCTGCTGCTAAGTCACTTCAGTCGTGTCTGACTCTGTGCGACCCCGTAGACGGCAGCCCACCAGGCTCCCCCGTCCCTGGGATTCTCCAGGCAAGAACACTGGAGTGGGTTGCCATTTCCTTCTCCAATGCACGAAAGTGAAAAGTGAAAGTGAAGTCACTCAGTTGTGTCTGACTCTTAGCGACCCCACGGACTGCAGCCTACCAGGCTCCTCCATCCATGGGATTTTACAGGCAAGAGTACATCTAGACAACCTAAATCTCTTGACTTGTCTCAGACACTATCTCATATAGAAAGTCTTTTTGGAGGACTACATGTACTTCACTGGTGCCTCCTTAGCATCCTGTTCCCCACTTTGTAATAAACATAGCCATATGATATTGAAGTCATCTGTCTCTTCAGCTAGATTCAGTTCAGTTCAGTTCAGTCCCTTAGTCGTGTCCGACTCTTTGCAACCCCATGTATCGCAGCACGCCAAGCCTCCCTGTCCATCACCAACTCCCGGAGTTCACTCAGACTCATGTCCATCGAGTCAGTGATGCCATCCAGCCATCTCATTCTCTGTCATCCCCTTCTCCTGCCCCCAATCCCTCCCAGCATCAAAGTCTTTTCCAATGAGTCAACTCTTCACATGAGGTGGCCAAAGTACTGGAGTTTCAGCCTTACCATCATTCCTTCCAAAGAAATCCCAGGGCTGATCTCCTTCAGAATGGACTGGGTGGATCTCACTGAAGTTCAAGGGACTCTCAAGAGTCTTCTCTAACACCACAGTTTAAAAGCATCAATTCTTCAGCGCTCAGCTTTCTTTATAGTCCAACTCTCACATCCATACATGACCACTGGAAAAACCATAGCCTTGAATAGACAGACCTTTGTTGGCAAAGTAATGTCTCTGCTTTTGAATATGCTATCTAGGTTGGTCATAACTTTTCTTCCAAGGAGTAAGCGTCTTTTAATTTTATGACTGCAGTCACCATCTGCAGTGATTTTGGAGCCCAAAAAAATAAAGTCTGACACTGTTTCTACTGTTTCCCCATCTATTTCCCATGAAGTGATGGGACCAGATGCCATGATCTTCGTTTTCTGAATGTTGAGTTTTAAGCCAACTTTTTCACTCTCCACTTTCACTTTCATCAAGAGGCTTTTTAGTTGCTCTTCACTTTCTGCCATAAGGGTGGTGTCATCTGCATATCTGAAGTTATTGATATTTCTCCTGGCAATCTTGATTCCAGCTTGTGCTTCTTCCAGCCCAGAATTTCTCATGATGTACTCTGCATAGAAGTTAAATAAACAGGGTGACAATATACAGCCTTGACGTACTCCTTTTCCTATTTGGAACCAGTCTGTTGTTCCATGTCCAGTTCTAACTGTTGCTTCCTGACCTGCATATAGGTTTCTCAAGAGGCAGGTCAGGTGGTCTGGTATTCCCATCTCTTGAAGGCTTTTCCACAGTTTATTGTGATCCACACAGTCAAAGGCTTTGGCATAGTCAATAAAGCAGAAATAGATGTATTTCTGGAACTCTCGTACTTTTTCAATGATCCAGCAGATGTTGGCAACTTGATCTCTGGTTCCTCTTCCTTTTCTAAAACTAGCTTGAACATCAGGAAGTTCATGGTTCACATATTGCTGAAGTCTGGCTTGGAGAATTTTGAGCATTACTTTACTAGCGTGTAAGATGAGTGCAATTGTGTGGTAGTTTGAGCCTTCTTTGGCATTGCCTTTCTTTGGGATTGGAATGAAAATTGACCTTTTCCAGTCCTGTGGCCACTGCTGAGTTTTCCAAATTTGCTGGCATATTGAGTGCAGCACTTTCACAGCATCATCTTTCAGGATTTGGAATAGCTCAGCTGGAATTCCATCACCTCCACTAGCTTTGTTTGTAGTGATGCTTTCTAAGGCCCATGTGACTTCACATTCCAGGATGTCTGGCTCTAGGTCAGTGATCACACCATAGTGATTACCTTGGTCATGAAGATCTATTTTGTACAGTTCTTCTGTGTATTCTTGCCACCTCTTAATATGTTCTGCTTCTCTTAGGTCCATACCATTTCTGTCCTTTATCAAGCCCATCTTTGCATGAAATATTCCCTTGGTATCTCTAATTTTCTTGAAGAGATCTCTAGTCTTTCCCATTCTGTTGTTTTCCTCTATTTCTTTGCACTGATAGCTGAGGAAGGCTTTCTTATCTCTCCTTGCTATTCTTTGGAACTCTGCATTCAGATGCTTATATCTTTTGTTTTCTCCTTTGCTTTTCACTTCTCTTCTTTTCACAGCTATTTTTTAGGCCTCCTCAGACAGCCATTTTGCTTTTTTGCATTTCTTTTCCATGGGGATGGTCTTGATCCCTGTCTCCTGTACAATGTCACGAACTTCCGTCCATAGTTCATCAAGCACTCTATCAGATCTAGTCCTTTAAATGTATTTCTCACTTCCACTGTATAATCATAAAGGATTTGATTTAGGTCATACCTGAATGGTCTAGTGGTTTTCCCTACTGTCTTCAATTTAAGTCTGAATTTGGCAATAAGAAGTTCATGATCTGAGCCACAGTCAGCTCCTGGTCTGGTTTTTGCTGACTGTATAGAGCTCTTCCATCTTTGGCTGCAAAGAATATAATCAATCTGATTTCGGTGTTGACCATCTGGTGATGTCCATGTGTAGAGTCTTCTCTTGTGTTGTTGGAAGAGGGTGTTTGCTATGACCAGTGCATTTTCTTGGCAAAACTCTATTAGTCTTTGCCCTGCTTAATTCCGTATTCCAAGGCCAAATTTGCCTGTTACTCCAGTTGTTTCTTGACTTCCTACTTTTGCATTCCAGTCCCCTATAATGAAAAGGACATCTTTTTTGGGTGTTAGTTCTAAAAGGTCTCGTAGGTCTTCATAGAACCATTCAACTTCAGCTTCTTCAGCATTACTGAAGAATGTTGGGGCATAGACTTGGATTACTGTGATATTGAATGGTTTGCCTTGGAAACAAACAGAGATCATTTTGTCATTTTTGAGATTGCATCCAAGTACTGCATTTTGCACTCTTTTGTTGACCATGATGGCTACTCCATTTCTTCTAAGAGATTCCTGCCTGCAGTAGTAGATATAATGGTCATCTGAATTAAATTCACCCATTCCAGTCCATTTTAGTCTGCTGATTCCTAGAATGTCAATGTTCATTCTTGCCATCTCCTATTGACCACTTCCAGTTTGCCTTGATTCATGGACCTGACATTCCAGGTTCCTATGCAATATTGCTCTTTACAGCATCAGACCTTGCTTCTTTCACCAGTTACATCCACAACTGGGTATTGTTTTTGCTTTGGCTCCATCCCTTCATTCTTTCTGGAGTTATTTCTCCACTGATCTCCAGTAGCATATTGGGCACCTACTGACCTGGGGAGTTCCTCTTTAAGAATCCTATCATTTTGCCTTTTCATACTGTTCATGGGGTTCTCAAGGCAAGAATACTGAAGTGGCTTGCCACTCCCTTCTTCAGTGGACCACATTCTGTCAGACCTCTCCACCATGATGCACCCATCTTGGGTGTCCCCATGGGCATGGCTTAGTTTCATTGAGTTAGACAAGGCTGTGGTACTAGTGTGATTAGATTGACTAGTTTCTGTGAGTATGGTTTCAGTGTATCTGCCCTCTGATGCCCTGTTGCAACACCTACTGTCTTACTTGGGTTTCTCTTACCTTGAACGTGGGGTATCTCTTCACGGCTGCTCCAGCAAAGTGCAGCTGCTGCTCCTTACCTTGGACGAGGGGTATCTCCTCACCTCCGGCCCTCCTGACCTTCAACATGGAATAGCTCCTCTAGGCCCTCCTGTGCCCACGCAGCCACTGTTCCTTGTATGTGGGGTTGCTCCTCCCGGCCGCCGCCCCGGCCTCGGACGTGGGGTAGCTCCTCTTGGCTGCTGCCCCTAACCTCGGATGTGGCTACTAGCTCTCAGAGTTTGTGGCTAATTCACTGTATCTCATTCTTGTGACCTTGCTTGGAGGAGACCCTCAGTAATTCTGTATTAACCTGATTTCTGAGAGTAGAATCCAGATTCTTCATTTTATAATCCCTTAAGGTCAATAAAGACACATTGGCTGGCCTGCCAACTGCTGCTGGTTACAAAGATGTGGTGCATTTAGGGGTCATTTGAGTTGCTCTAAATGAGCAGGTAAAGCTTCTTGGAACCATAGGTCAAGGTTCTGCAAACTGATAAGAAATTATTGAGCCAGGTCCACTGAGCATTGAGACCAAACTTGGAAATATGGTGAGTACGTGCTGATGAAAGAAAGCTAGCTCAGGAAGAAATGTTTGCATCTTGTGGAAATATGCGTCTCTGGAAGCAGTAAAATTTAATTACAGTGTTCTTCAAGAGTCTCAGGAACCCTCACCTAAAAATTCCCTAAGTGACCACAAAGCTGTCCTTGAAGACCTTAGAAGTGTCCATATGATGACAATACCTAATAGTACATGTTGTTCTCCTGATATTGACACATTTGCCATGGAATCCCTGAAGTTTACTGTAACGATGATCCTCCAAGATGGCCTCCAATGGTGTTTCTCCTCCTGTTTATTCCCTTGGTTAGTTTCATGCCACATTAAAACATACTGATCTGAGTAACCAAAATAATATAGAGGAGTTTAATGGAGAATGACTTCCAAAGGAAGGTCATGAGTCATTCCATGATGGTTTCTGCCTTCCAGTCTCTGAATAGCCAGTTTTGGAGGAAGCAAGCTGCCGTGTTTTGAGGATTCACAAACAGCCCTGTATTGAGGTCCTTGTGACAAGAGGTTGAGGCCTCCTGCTAACAGCCAGTGTTGCATTCCAGTCATGTGAGTGAGCTATCTTGGAGGTGGACTCTTCATATGCCTTGACCCTGGCCAATTTCTTGACTGAATCCTTTTGAAAGACCCTGAACCACATCCATCCAGCTAAGCTACTCTTTAATTCCTATATTTTAAGCTTATTTGTTGCATAGCAATAGATAACCAACACATCTGTTAAGTAAAATAAGTGAAACTTGTCTCTGTCATATGCTTTAGATTCACATTCAGATAAAAATATGGATCAGCTAATATAATACCATATATTTTATGAAGTGTTTTAAAATAAGTTATTTTGTTCTCTTTTTATCATAATCTATTATGGTTGTATAATTAGCCTTACTTTTACATAGCAGAGAGCTAAATTTCAGAGTAAAGCAATTTAACCATGATCTCATATCCCTGGTGGATCAGACATTAAAGAATCTGCCTGCAGTGTGGGATACCTGGGTTTAATCCTTGGGTTGGAAAGATCCTGTGGAGAAGGGAACGGCAACCCACTCCAGTATTCTTGTCTGGAGAATTCCATGGACAGAAGAGCCTGGCAGGCTGCAGTCCATAGGGTAGCAAAGAGTTGGAAATGACTGAATGATTTTACTTCACTTCACATCTAGAAAGTGAATAAGTTAGAACTTGCACCCAGTTCTCAGTGGCCAGAAATCTCATGTTCTGCCTATTAGGGTATAGTTTCAAATGACAGAGGAAACCTAGATCCATAAGAGAAGGTGATGGGTTAGGGTTAGGGTTAGGGTTAGGGTTATGGTGCTTAGTGGTTGAGCTAAACACTAGATCTTTATCATCATCTACTGGTACAACTGAGTTTCTTATACCTTAATTAAAAATATGACATTGCTGCCTAATTTATTTTCTTTTATGTTTCATTTTAGTTTTGCAGAATTCTTTTTTAGCCAAAACATCATGTGAAAAAAATGTGTACTCTAGTGAGGGAGTAGACTTTGAGAAAGTCAGTGTGAAAACTATTATTATGTGTTTTATCTGGGTATTTAGATAGAGGGATAGTCTTTAGCCCTTCACATGATCACTATGTCACATTTAACACCTCTTGCAGACATCTGTGTACCTGATTATAATATTGTATAAAAACAAATGAAATCCACATCAGGACACAGGCCATATTTTGTTTTCACCACTGTCCTCCAATGCCTAACTCCTTTGATACGGTAGATACTTAATAATTTTTGTTGACTATTACAACATATAATGTGAATGTGAAGTCACTCAGTCGCATCCGACTCTTTGCAACCCCATGGACTGTAGCCCACCAGGCTCCTCCATCCATGGAATTTTCTAGGCAAGAGTACTGGAGTGGGTTGCCATTTCCTTCTCCAGGGGATCTTCCTGACCCAGGGATTGAACCCAGGTCTCCCACATTGCAGGCAGACACTTTACCATCTGAGCCACCAGGGAATCCTACAACATATAATAGGCTGCCTTATAAAACAGTTACACTTTGACCTTTAAACCAAGATAGACTGCCACTATAATATTTACATATAATTTTTTTTACTGTATGGAAAGAAATACAAGAATCTGAAACAGATAATTCACATGAACACATTTTTTTTCACGGGGATTATTCAAATCTTATATAGCAGTATAGTGAATGATGTTCTAAGTCTGAACTTATTGTTTTTAGTCACATTAAAGAAAAAAATTTGAAAGTTAGGGCAGTGATTTTTTATGACATGGCTATGTGGAATTTTTTTTTTAATACCTTATACTGGATGAACTTGGTTTTCTTGTTAACATTTAGCTGTTGTGGATAGTATTCTCATTTTGATTAAGATAAATGTTTCAGGAGAAGCATGTAGTAAGTAGCATTTAAACAAGTTAAATTATGGTCCCCATAAAAATTATACTTGTTTGCTGTGTGACCACTTGACCATTACAGTTATAAATACAAACTTCAATATTTTCTACTGGGTTAGAGTAGAGAAATTAGTGGATTTTAGATTGCATGTTTAACTCTTAATTATTCTAATTAGTGTTTCACTCTTTTCCACTAGCGTCTATTATATGCCAAATTCTGTTTGGAATACAGGGATTTCTGTGTTGAGAAGAAAATAAAACAGATTTCTTCAGTTTAATGTTTAATTTCAAATGCCTAATAATGGTATCACTGTATGCGATAACAATGACATGATTTGACTCTCTTTGAGGAATTTCACTTCATACAGTTTCCTATAGAACCAGGACTTACTAAGAAGATCCCATTCACTGAAAAATAAGTCAATAAGAAATTTCAACAAAACAACCAGTGTTTAATGCTTAAACAGATTAATAGGAAGACAATAAGGCAGTTCTGTGCTAATGAGTGATTGATTTCTGGGCTTTCAGGAAAAACAAATCTTCCAGATAGACTTTTTTAATGTAGTTAGAGAGTCTGAAGAGATCACTTTGCCCAACTTACATCACTTAATCTTCTTCCATTTTGAAGAGGAAAACTTGGAGCCAACTGCCCAATGTTATCGTCACTGTTGTTTGACAATTCTAATACAATGTCTGTACCTCAGGGATCTCTTTCACAGAAGGTGTCTTCTTTCACTAAATATGGTCACATGAAAGTTTCAGATTACCATAGGGTTTTCTTATAGCAAACAGAAAAATTCTAATGGATTCCCATAGACTACCTCAAGAGGTCATGGGAAAAATTTTCCCAGCCCCTTGCAATTGATTAAAAGTGTATTTCTTTTCTTCTCCACAGCATCTGCTACATATGGCTAGATGGCATTTATAAGTGCTGGAAAAGAAACCTGCATTTCAGGAGCTAAAAAGGCTTAGGAGGAGTAGTTTTTCCCACTCCTTCTATATGGTGTAATCTTTTTAAAAAATGTTTTCCAAGCAAAAATAGCAACTTTATTTGTTTTTAAAATTTTTATTTTGTATTGTTGGAGTGTAGTTGATTAGGGGCTTCCCTGGTGGCTCTGATGATAAAGAATCTGCCTGCAATGCAAGAGACCTGGATTTGATACCTGTGTCAGGGAGATCCCCTGGAGAAGGGAATGGCTGACAGAGGAGCCTGACAGGTTACTGTCCATGAGGTCGCAAAGAGTCAGACACAGCTGAGTGACTAACACTTTCACTTTTCACGTTCGCAGTTGATTAACAATGTTGTGTCAGTTTCACTTGTACAGCAAGATATTTCAGTTATACATGTATCTATTCTTTTTCAAATTATTTCCCCATTGTGGTTATTACAGAATATTGAGCAGAGTTCTCTGTGCTATGGAGCAGGCCCTTGTTGGCTATTTATTTTAAATATAGCATTGTATACATGTCAGTCCCAAACTCCCAATCTATTGCTTCCCCTTACTCTTCTTCCCAATAACGATAAGTCCATTCTCTATATGGTGGAATCTTTGCTAACGTATTAATAATACACTTAACCTCTCTCTACCCTCACTCACTTCAGTGTGGAATGGTTGGATTTGTAGAGTGAAATAGACACATGCATTATTTTGCATGTCTTTGCCTCACACTTGTATCTGAAATCTGCTGTAAACTCATTGCCTCAGTAGCCAGCCAGTTTTACCTAGTAAGTGGGTATCAGGGTGTGTGCAGATGTGCTTAGTCACTCCTTCGTGTCCAACTCTTCTGCAGTCTCATGGACTGTAGCCTGCCAGGTTCCTCTGTCCATGGAAGAGGTGCAGGCAAGAATACTGGGATGGGTTGCCATTTACTACTCCAGGGGATCTTCCTGGCCCAGGGATCAAACTCACATCTCTTGTGTCTCCTGCATTGACAGGCAGATTCTTTACCACTTTAGAGCCACCTGGTGAGCCCTCGGGTATCAGGGAGTCCAAGTCAAAGATCCATAGTAGGATTATTTAATTTTACAGATGGAAAAATAAGAGAAGTCAAGTCCCATAACTGCTCCAAGACCAAAAAAGCATATGCCTTAGTAATGCTTTAAAATCTTGTTCTTTGGCTTCTGATTTTTAAGCATACTCTCTAAATAACACATTTATTTTGTTCATTTATATGAAAAAAACACCTTCCAACCATTTATTCACTTATTCTCTGCAGGACTCTTCTCATATCTGTGAAGCAGGGATATTCATAGGGAATATGAAATCAAAGGAGATGATCTATATGAACTGCTTAGCAGTTAGTACTGGGTAGAAAAATGATCAGTTAATGTTTGTCACTCTAATTATTATTATCATAATTATTAATAGCATACCAGCCAGAGAAAATGCCATATGCCAAGGAAATTTGCTACCAAGGAACATAGTAGCTTCAGAGGCCAGAAAATTGTTAGGTTTACTGGCTTATTAAGGGCATGTCTGACAGTGTCAGGAAATGGAGCTGTAATCTGAAACTTGAGGCATGTTCAAAGTCTTTTAAAATGTTAAATTTCGTCTTAGAGACAAGGGGAAGTCACTGAAATTTTGATGTTAAAGTGTTGAGGATCTGGTTTTAGAAATATAATTCTGGCAGCAGGATGGAGATTATACTGAAAGTGTAATTGTCTGGAGGCTCTGGCAGTCAGGTCCCAAAGATTAGAGGTCTAATTCTAATGAACAATATATGGTAGAGAAAAGTCTTGGATTCTTCATTTTAAGAATAGGTCATTGAAGAATTCATAGATCAGTGAAACAGAATGGAGGGCTCAGCAATAAACCCAAGAATTTATGGAGAAGGAAATGGCAACCCACTCCAGTATTCTTGCCTGGAGAATCTCAGGGATGGGGGAGCCTGGTGGGCTACCATCTATGGGGTAGCACAGAGTCGGACACGACTGAAGCAACTTAGCAGCAGCAGCAGCAATCTATGACAAAGGAGACAAGAATACACAGTAGAGAAAAGACAGTCTCCACAAAGTGGTAAACTTGACAGCTACATATAAAAGATTGAGATTAAAACATTTTCTAATAGCATGGATAAAAATAAATTCAAAATGGATTAAATAACTAAAGGTAAGACCAGGTACTGTTAAACCCCTGGAGGAAAACATAGGTGGAATTCTCTGACAGAAATTGTAGCAATGTTTTTTTTGGATTTGTTTCTTGCAGTAATGGAAACAAAAGCAAAAATAGACAGATGAGACCTAATTAAACATAATTAATATTTTTAGTGATAAAATCACACTTCTAAATAAAGTCTCCAATAGGCACAGAAATCATATTTAATATACTGTGATTTTGGTGATTTAAATTTTTCATTTAAATTCCTAATGATGAGTAAAGGCAGATTTTCTGTGTTTCCAAGTAGTCAGGATAGTGGTTCTAGAACCCCTGAAAAATTGATGAAAATCTTTAGCAATTTATTCTACAAAGAAAAGTTCGTGTATGTATTAAACTTGAACTGTTTGAGAACTGGAGCAATTAGATTGAGCCAAGTTTGTTTTGCCTTTTTCCCCTTTTATTTCATAGACTTCTTAGAGGGCAAAGCATAGTCAATTATACATGAGTTATTTCTTCCAAGGCTATAGTGTGTTGACAGATATGTGTAATTGGTGTTCAACCACATTTCTTTGTTAGCTTTGGGTGACAGATCCTGGCATGTAAAACTCACCATCTTAAGAAGCAAATCTCTGACTGCAGCCTCAAACCTGTCAAGCAAACTATTAAGACACTTTTCTTTCTTTACAAAATGTTGCAAGAGTCAAAAGGTATGATTTTTATCATGGTTTTAAGTAGAGGATATCATTATCATCATCACCATTATATATACTTTGAGGGAAGGTCAGGTTTGTTTTTCTTTTGTGTTTGATTTGGTCTGGCTATATTTTGTAAACCCCTGCTCAGAGTCAGAATTCAACCTTTGAATAAAGTCACCTCCATAGATTGAACTATATATGTTTCAGGCTACACTCTCAAGACATTCATCAGTTCTGAAAGGTCATAAATGTTCACTGAAAAGCTTTACTACCGTCAATATAGATGAAAATGTCTTCTCCTTTAGTCATCCTTTATTTTCTAAAAATTCTATGAAGAGTAAAAAGGAAAAGTCCCTCATAATTTAGAGAGAAGCAGCTTTTGGAAGGCTTTCTCAGACATGGGAAATCTGTGTTTGAATCCCACTTCACTAAAGGAAAATTCAGCCTTCCAGCCTTTCTTGCAGCTGGGGTGTAGGCTCCTCCACTCAGATGTACCCATGCAACAGTTTAATTTGTAAGATAATAACGTGAAAGAGATGCTCTCTGAAATTGATTTTTGTGGCAGTAGTAGCAGAAGGCCTAAAGGAACATCTCTGGCCCAGCATCTACTTGGAAAACTGTAGTCCCAACCCTAATGGTGGCAGCATTGCCCTCTTGTGTCACTGGGGCACATTCTTGGTTGTCCAGCCTCCAGACCCAATCTTCTGACCATCTTGGACATTCTTTAAGCTATTCCACGTCACTTTCTACATTTATTTTCTGTTAAAAATAACCAGAATAGGTTCTGTCTTTTTTTTTTTTTTTGCAACCAGCTTTCCAGGTGGCGCCTGTAGTAAAGAACCTGCCTGCCAATGCAGGAGAAGTAAGAGATGCAGGTTTGATCTCTGGGTTGGGAAGATCCCCTTGGAGGAGGGCATGACAACTCTCTCCAGTATTCTTGCCTGGACAATCCCATGAACAGAGGAGTCAGGGGATACAGTCCATAGGGTCGCAGAGAGTTGGATATAACTGAAGTGACTTAGCATGTGCGTTTGCAACACACACACACACACACACACACACGCACACACCCTGATATGTATGTGTATTTGTTTACACACAAACATCTTTTAAAATACCACATAATTGCCACGGCACACCACCTCTCTCCAAGGGAGGTAATTATTTACTTATTCATTTATTTTACCCAAGTATACATTGAGTGCTCGCTACACGCAAGGCACAGCACTAGAAATCGGCAGTGAAAACATGCTCTCAGCCCTCTTTGGGCATACAATCTGTGGTCCATCTATCCACTCTCACATCAAGGCCTAACTTTAAAATACTACATCACTGTACATATCTGCTCATCCTTATAAGCACATAAACCACGATTGCTGTTTTAGATGACTTTAATCCCTCTTTTTTCCATAGCTTCAGAAACCACGGGAATCATCAACAAGATAATACTCTAACACAAGGAAAATAAGAATGCATTATATTTCTGAAAATACCAGAGCTATATCTTTATGATTAACAATTAAAAAAAAAACATTGTGGTAGCAAAGTTGAGTACTGTGTGTACATTGAGTAGCTATTTTATACCTGAGAATATGTTAGTTGCTTGAAAAGGAGGAATAAATTCAAAACTCACGTGTTTGCTTTCTTTACTTGGCTTAGCACTCCAGTTGAATAGAGTAGGCAAACATTAACCTATCAGAAAAGAAAATTAGGTATGGCAAAGTATAACTGTGCAGGTTAAGGATCACACATTGTAAAATGTTAATTGTGTTACAAATAAGTATAACATGAGGTAGAGAATGAAGTAATAAACGTGACTGGAAACATCAGAGATATTTTCCTCATGATACAGATGTAAGCTGTTTCTTGGTAATGGTGATGTGGGTTTAAATTCTGGTTCTTGCACTTACTGTTGTATAATCTTGGGCAAGTTACTTAACCTTTCTGGTTTTAGCCTTCTTACGGATAAAATGGGGCCATAATAGTATCTGCTTCTGACGTTGTTGTGAGGATTAAATGGTTTGATACATGTAAAGTATTTCTAGTAGTACATACTTTAGCTATTAGCAGTTTATTTTCACTTTTAATATTATTAGTGTGCGATGTGTCTGGCTATTAGTATTGTCTTGAATGGTAAAAAGGGTATATTTTAGGGAAGTGGAGTAGCAACATAAATGGGACAGAACTGAGCATCATATCAACACATTAAATTTGTCCATTCCATCAGAAAACTCATTGCCTCCATGTTTCTGCAATAGTTGATTACTTCCTTGTATCTACATTAGCAATCTCACTCTTCTTTACTAAATTCATCATCTTTTTTACCCTAATTGTTTTTACTAGCTGTATAACCATGCTCTATTCCTCATGCAAACTGCTTTATAGAATTTTCTACTCTTCTATAAATCATAATGGACAGAATAATCTTCCTTTCCTTTTCTGCCACATAGGCGGCATTGCTCTCTCTTTAATGCCTACTCTGAGATGCTACTAATAAATTGAAGGAAAAGTGATACATAATATATAGAGCTTGTGGTGTAAATACAGAGTGTGTAGTGGAGATCTGTGCTCTGTGTCCCTTAGAGCATCTTTATTTAGTAAAAAAAAAAAAAAAACATTGATTTCCCATGGAATTGATGCTTGCCAAGTCTCAGACCATGAAACCATGCCAATGGTAAAACACAACACCTGAACTTGACCAATTCGGCTAATATAATGGCTTCAGGGATAGGCTTAACTTATGATTTAAGTTCTGCCAATGAGTGTCTTCCTGGAATTGTTGGGAGGAAAAAACACTCTGTTGTTGCCAATAGAACATAAGTTCAGAAAACCTGGTGGTCTCTTTACTACCTCTTGGGGAAAACCTTCTAAAGAATGCACACAGAAAGGCAAAGACAAGAACAGAATAAATACTGTTGATGACACCAGTTGGGCATTCATATCTACTTGGTAGAGTGAGCTTTTCAGTTATATCACTAAATAAACTCCCCTTTTTGCTTCAGCAAGTTTGAGTTTGATGTCTGTCTCTTGTAACTAGTAGAGTTCTAGGACACCTCTATACCCTTTGAGATCTTATTTTTGACTCTTTTTGGAGTATGAAATGGAAGCTATTCTAACGACAAATTGATATGTCTAGTGTCTAGATTATAAATTCTTAGGAGGGAAAATCATAATAATTTTATTGTTACTTCCTAGAATAGTTCCAAGCATATGTACTAATTCAATCAAAATTGCTTAAGTAACACAAGAATTAATACAAAAGAATGAGGAAAAGACATAATGCATATAATATTAAACACCTACTTTGTGTCACTCACTCCTCTGGTAACTCAGAAACACCATGAACAGATAAAATTCCTATTGTTGTGTAAGCACACTTTCCAGTGGAGCAATGCCCAATGAACAAGGAAACACAAATAACTGAATCTAGCTTCAGATATTAAGTGCTAAGTTTCTGGAGAAGAATAAAGCAAGAATAGCAGGCAGAGAGAGGTAGTGATGGGATTTATGTAGAGTGCAACTGAAAGGTCTTTCTAAAAGGTAACGATTGAAAAGAAATAAGTGTGGAAATGAACATTTCAGGCATAACAACATGTTCAGAAATGTTGAGATGGGAATGAACTTGATGGTCTGAAAATCAGCAATATGTGGACAAGCTCCTGCACTAAGTTAGCATGCTCATTTTTGTTGACTCAAAGTTGGTGTATGCTATTGTGAATTGCGAAAAGATGAGAAGATGTAGGTGTCAAAAAAGCTACTTCGTTTACCAGAAGATGATTGTTTCTCATTTTCCTATATTGCATATGAAGGGCTGTGAAGAGAATAAAGGTGTGTTAACCCTTTGATGATGTTATTATATACTGTCCCCATTCCACTGTTGAACTGATTAAGAATATGGCTTCAGAAGGAGAATGAATAGAAGAGATTATTCAGATCAGTTCAGTTCAGTTGCTCAGTCATGTCTGACTTTTTGCGATCCCATGAACTGCAGCATGCCAGGCCTCCCTGACCATCACCAACTCCCGGAGTTCACTCAGACTCAGGTCCATTGAGTCGGTGATGCCATCCAGCCACCTCATCCTCTGTCGTCCCCTTCGCCTCCTGCCCCCAATCCCTCCCAGCATCAGAGTCTTTACCAATGGGTCAACTCTTCGCATGAGGTGACCAAAGTACTGGAGTTTCAGCTTTAGCATCAGTCCTTCCAAAGAACACCCAGGACTGATCTCCTTTAGAATGGATTGGTTGGATCTCCTTGCAGTCCAAGGGACTCTCAAGAGTCTTCTCCAACACCACAGTTCAAAAGCATCAATTCTTCGGCGCTCAGCCTTCTTCACCGTCCAACTCTCACATCCATACATGACTACTGGAAAAACCATAGCCTTGACTAGACGGACCTTTGTTGGCAAAGTAATGTCTCTGCTTTTGAATATGCTATCTAGGTTGGTCATAACTTTCCTTCCAATGAGTAAGTGTCTTTTAATTTCATGGCCTCCTTATTTGAGATTCTAGAAAGTTAAGTAAGTTGTCAAAGTTATATATCTTGTTCCTATTGAATGAAATATTGGTCTTAGATTAGGAATAATTTCCTAGCCACATCTTTCACATGACATTTCATTGACTATTCAGTAAATTTTACCCATTTACCTCTTTGTAGGGAGTGGAGGTTGAACAGGAGGGATACAATTGAATACTGCATCAGAAAAAAAAAATGACAAACCCTAACACTGTTTATATTAGACTTCCAGTGTATTATATGGCTTTGCATAGCAAAGCTTTCTTTAATAACTGTATTTTTCTTAGGCTATCACTTAGTTTATAGTCCTTCAGAGCACAACCTATTGTATAATATTGCTAAATTTTTAGAATTAGATGAATGATATATTAATGAATGAATAAATCAACAGTGATAATTTTTTAGCAAATCTTGGAACAAAATAAATGTATAAGCTTGGTGTGAAATAAAATGGATATTTAACATTAATCTTTTAAGAATTAAACACTCTCTGTCTCCATTAATACTATTATACATGCTATACTGGAGATTATTCATTCCTTATCCATGTAAGATTGTTCTTGCTCTGTAGAAATTCATAGCCTAGCTGAGTGAGCCAATTATTAAGCTATTTATTGTCTCTCCGTTTCAACCCTCTCTCCTATACTCACTCTTTGAGGCAAAAGCTGGAACTCTGTAAACCACATCTCTACTTTGCCAGCTGCTCCCTGGTAGGCTCTGCTGTTAGGGGTGCTAGACAACTGAGACTGGAGAAGGAAGAGAGGACGCAGCTTCTAGTTTACTTCCTGCCTCTGATTTTGCTTCCTTTTCCTAATCAGTGTCATTCTAGCAATGTTTCTTCATACTGAAATCAGCAGCCCATTCAAGTTGCAGGAACTAATTCTAGTTTGCGGCATTGTTGGCACTCACAGAATCAGCCTCATTATGCCTCTTTAGACACATCGGTATCAGCTGGGCAGCACCCCCTGCTCAGAGGTATGAATACAGCTCCACTGGGCTTCTCCAAAGAAGGGATATAGGGGGCTGCTTCCTGCAGTTATCAGCTCTGTGTCAACTTAGTGTTCACTTTGATGCCTCTTTACTTTTTCTGTTTGTTTTCTTTAACTCTCATCTTATTTTCAATATTTTAATATATGTATATAATTCTATTTATTTATTTATTCATTCATTTTTGGCTGTGCTGCCTTCATGGCTGCACAGGCATTTCTCTAGTTGAGGCAAGTAGGGGCTACTCTTCGTTGTGGAAGGTTCCAGGGCATGCAAGTTGCAGCTCCCGGGCTCTAGAGCACAGGCTCAGTAGTTGTGGTACATGGGCTTTGTCCCTCTGTGGAATCTTCCTGGATTCGTGAAGATACGTGGAATCTTCCTGTATCAGGGATCGAACCCGCATCTCCTGCATTGGCAGGTGGATTCTTTACCACTGAGCCACCAGAGAAGCCCCTCTTCAATTTTCAGTGGCTCTGTGAGAGTTGTTTGCCTAGGGATTTGAAGAACTACATATATAAAACAATACACATAAGTACATCAGATCTGTGAAGAAATAAATCAGTGCACGGTTGGGAGAATAATTTTTTGCTAAAACATATGAATGTGTGTTTGTTTGATAAGAATATTTTAATAAAATTGTTTCTAGTTCTCAGTATTATAATCCGTCTTGCAAGATTTCACCTGTGTACCAGACAGCATGAAATGGATTAACAGGAACATTTAGTGAGCTGCTGATGCTTTAACGCTGTTTTCTAGGAAATGTCAGAAACCTGTGTTGCTTCCCAGTGTGTGGGAGCCATTTGCATTTGGCTTGTGCCTCTCACTAAAAAGATTTAAAACAGTTTAGATTTTACTTGCTGGGTGAAGAGAACACAGCTTACAAGGAGACTGTACATTAGCAGTTGGAATATTTTTGTTTATTTTGTATCATTCTGTACTGAAGAATATCCCATGAGTGGCATGAATCATTTTCATAAATAGAAATAAAATATCATTTGAATGAAAATTAGTGAGGAAAGAAAAACACCAAAAGATTAAAAAGGGAGATAAGGGGGAAAGGCAGAGATTTTAGATTGGTGCAGACTGGCAGCAAAAACTACATGAAACACAGGAAAATATCATCAGAATTAAGAGAACAGAAGGACACACCAGAACAGAAGATGGCAATCATCTGAATTGTGTGACCCAGTGATTTTCACAAGAACTTTGATGAGAAGAATCTAGAAGTTTCTATGAAAACCTCACATTAAAGTGTTTATAGTTTGAGGTTTGATGAGATTTAGGGGGGGTTAAATCAACGTATTTCATTTCCCTATAAAACCACGTTACCTCACAGCCTTTGCCACCTATAACAAAGACAGCATCGTCACTAGCCTTTGGGTATTAGTGCTGACCTTTGGCCTGCCAGATGTCTTGGGAGGAGAGAAGATTCTTAAATGTCTTTTGATTTTTTTATAGCAAAAGCCTGGCTGATTTAATCAGAATATTTTATGTTAGAGAAATCTGTGCCAAAGAGAAAAAGTGAAAAGCCCAACTCTTCCTACCCAAGTGATTTGTGGGAAGATAGGAGTTAAAAGTAGAATGTGAAGCATTCTTACACCTTTGCTTTTTCTTTCTCTTTCTCAAGTGTGGCCATGGTGCTGCTGCTGCTGCTGCTGCTAAGTCACTTCAGTCGTGTCCAACTCTGTGCGACCCCAGAGACGGCCGCCCACCAGGCTCCCCCTTCCCTGGGATTCTCCAGACAAGGACACTGGAGTGGATTGCCATTTCCTTCTCCAATGCATGAAAATGAAAAGTGAAAGTGAAGTCGCTCAGTCATGTCCGACTCTTAGAGACCTCATGGACTGGCGCCTACCAGACTCCTCCATCTATGGGATTCTCCAGGCAAGAGTACTGGAGTGGGGTGCCATTGCCTTCTCCGGTGGCCATGGTGAGTGAGTGCTAAGTCGCTCAGTCATGTCAGACTCTTTACCACCCTATGTACTGTAACCCGCCAAGCTCCTCTGTCCAAGGGATTCTCCGGGTAAGAATACTGGAATGGGTTCCCATGCTCTCCTTCAGGTGTTCTTCCCAGAGGCTGCTCTGGCCTGGGCGAACCTCGCCAAGTCCTTCCCAGCTTCTAGCGTTTGCGCCCGGGAAGGAGCAGGCTGCGGGAGTGTGGGAGACCTGACTGGCGCCTGAGTGGCCTCAGCTCCGCTCTCGCCTTCCCTTTGGACCTAGGAGCCAGGCCTCCTTGCAGAGGGCTTATGGCTCGGAGGTGTGCAAACTGCCAAGGCCTCCCGCAAGGAGAGCTCTGTCAGAGGGAAGGGAAGCACCCCAGGCTGCATTCCCAAGCTGTTGCATGGCCAGGGATGGAACCCCAGTATCCTGTGGCTCCTGCATTGCAGGTAGGTTCTTTACTGCTGAGCCACCAGGGAAGCCCATAGCTATAATGAAATTAATAAAGAGGAAATCAAGAACAGAGAGGAGGCTAAAATAAGTGAAGGTTTCAAGCTGTGGAGATATCTCCTCACCATGGGAAAAATAGCACAACTGGTAGATGATGGTATCTATATAGATACCATCTATATAGACCTATATATAGAGCCCCACACAGTATCCTGGCTCCTCATGGAATGTGTACCATGTAAGAAATTTAGAAATCCCCATTTGCTCCAGTGAAGGAGAGCAGAGTGCTGAGAGGCACAGAGGACAAGCAGGAGCCTAGGGCTGGATAAAAGAGACCACCTTGTGCTGGGGACTCAATGGCTGGGACCACAGCCTGCAAGGATGGGTGCCAACATGTTGAGCAGGATCAGTTTTACTTCAGCCATCACTGGCCCAGAGAACCAACCAGAATATAGCCGTGTCTCTCAGGAAGTTGTCGTCGTCCTCCTCAGTTGCTCATTGTGTCCGACTCTACAACCCCATGGACTGTATAGCCTGCCAGGCTCCTCTGTCCATGGGATTTTCCAGGCAAGAATACTGGAGTGGGCTGCCATTTCCTCCTCTGGAGAATCTTCCCAACCCAGGGATCAAACCCATGTCTCTTGCGGCTCAGCACTGATGGGCAGATTCTTTGCTACTGAACCACCTGGAAGCCCCCATTCAGAAAGTGAGAGAATCTGAAATCTGTGGTCTTCCTATCTTTTTCCACAGCCGGAGTACAGGGCGCTGTGAAGCTTCCCCACTGATACCAAACATCATCCCCCAAGAGGAGCAGAGGATGGAAGAGAACATGTTTCAGATGAAATTAAATTAAAATATTGGTAATTGAAATTAAATTATTGATAGAGCATTTTTATGAGACTGGATAGCAGTTATTTTTCCCTATTGACGATAAGATGGAGATCCCTGAGGAAGATTAGAGTTAGAGAAAATTGCAGAAATTAAGTTTTAGCTGAGTCAAATGTAAGTTTAGTTTAGAGTCAAATGTAAGTGAATTTTTATGTCACTAGAATTGTATGTAATGGTGCCTCATAAAATGCATATGCTCTTCATGATCAGTAACTGATTTATAATATTTATATGATCACAAGGTAAAGAATAGATAGTATTTAATCCATTAGTTTCACTCTCCTTAAATAAACCTTATCAAGATTCTGATACCTAGAAGGAGAAAAATCAGGTAAGTGGCACTTCTTAATAGAATGTTGTCTTATCTTGGTTTACTTTGAATTGCTGAAACCATAAGCAAAACTTTCAGTGGCCTATCCTATATCCTACCTATTATGTTTCCTTGTCTACTTATATCTTTCTTTCCCAAGTTCCCAAGTCCTTCAAGGAGCTATTTAGTGGTTGTCCTGATTGAGACTATATGATTAAACTATTAATATTAATGTAGCTTAATATTTTCATACTTTAATATGCATTTAAAAGACTACAGCCCTTTTTAGACAGTTAATATAGTGCATGCTAATGTTTACAGCATGTCATGAGGCTAACCACAAGAAAAAGTCCACTGTATGCCTACCAAAAATCAATCAAAGGAAGGGTAATTGAGTTAGCCTCCTCATGACTTAACATGGCATGTCCGTATTAACAAATTTGCCTTAATGGTGTAGTCACGCAGTGTCCCCAGGACGCGGGGTAATGATTTAATAAAATGAAGCAGACAGCATGAGATTAATGACTAACACGTGAATAGTTGTTTATGCCAACTGTTTGGTGTCGAGAAAAAGAGCCTGGAACGTCGAGTCAGATGATCTGGATTTGAATCCCTGCATTTCCAGGGTTTTTTTGTGTGTGACTTGGGAAAGACGCTCGTTCTCTCTGCACTTGAGTTGGTCCATTTGGACAATTGAAAGTCACACCTCACAGGATGGATGGACTCATGTAAACCACAGTTGGAGAGCAGGGGCTACGTGCAGTGCTTTTAAAGCCTCCATGAAACATCCACATGTTCGTGCTCATCATACTCTTTACAAGAGGGGAAGTGGGGCCATCGCCCAAGGTGAAAAGAAACGCTCTCTTCATTGCTATAGAATACGAATGAATACTTCCTACTGGGACTTTAAAGATTGTATTACTCAAATGGGACTTTTTTTGCTATAAAGTCACATTTTGCTCATACACTGTTTGAAAAAATAATGTGACTATCTATACATTGAAACTGTCAGATACCTCACCCTTTTTGACTTCAGCAATTACTAGGAAAGGGTCTATTCACAGAATATGGGAGAACAGGAAGAAATAAAAAATTATGAAAAAAATACAGAGGGAAATGTTGTTTATCTCTTTAAGGTGGAAAATGTGAGACCATCTAGATTTCACAAGACTATTCTAATTTTACCAGACCTGGTTCTTCAGCTGTGTTGCACATAATACTCTCTTCTCTGATCCCCTCCTCCCCTATTTTCAAAATTATTTCCTTCAATATTTTAATCATCAAATTATTTTCTTTCTTAAATCCTTATGGGGGTTTACAATTCCTTCTTGAATCAAGTTAAAATCTTCTCATTATTCATAATGAATATTACCTCTCAGGTTCCAATTTCCTGCTAGACATTGATTTACCCTCATTAGGGAAGTCACTCAACCATCCTCACATATCTGTCATATCTCTTTCCCTCTCGGGCTATTTAATGCTGTTCTCATTGCCTGGAATGACCTTTCTCATCCTCTAGCAACTAAAATGCTGTTCAAGGCTGATTATCTCCAAAGCCTTTGTCGGATTATCCCCTTTTTTTCACTCCATCTCTCTACCTCAATACACATGGATGCATTCAGTTATATTTGTTTATGCCTATAGTACTCTATCACAGTATTTTGTGAGTCACCACTCATATTATGTATGAGAAACTCAGAGAAATCCACCAAAACAGAAGAGGTCCTTGATCTCTAAAGCTCATAAAAATTTCTGTGAGAAAGTCAGCTTTCAAAATGTACCAGGTGCTAAGAGTGGGTGACTGTCTTATACAGTCCCTGTTAGTAACATCTAACCTATATTCTCCACTTCTGCACGGAATGGGACAAACGCAGGATGAAGAGAATTAGGGAGCGAGGGGAAGGGACAGACCTCTTCTGCACAAGGAGCTCACCCACAGCAGGATCAGCTGGGGTGGGGCGGAGTAGAACATTTAGATTTAAATCAAATTTGAAGTTTTGATTATTACAGAGATTGTCACTAGACACAACTAACTACCGAATGAAGATTGTGTTTTTACCTTTTTCTTATTTCCTAAGAGTGACCAGGAAACCATGAGGCTGCTCAAGTTTTTATGCTAAGTGAGGGGAAGGCATATTCCCACTGAAACCATTTAAAGATACTGTGGGAAACACTGTGACTGAACTTTTATGACCAAATCCTCAGGAGTCCTGATTGTATAACATGATGTGATTTTTCCACTTCCAGTAGGATTTATCTTTACAGCACAGGTTAAAGAAAAGCATTGACATCTTTCCAGTCTCACCTACCTTGTTCCTCTGGAAGTGATTATTTGGAAGATCTCTGATTGAAGATTAGAAGCTGAGAACTGAACCATTTCCAACTATAAACTCAATTTATACGCAAAGCTGGAATGAACTTCTGCTTAAATGAACCCCAAGCTGAGCTGAGCATCCTCATGGAGAAGTAACGCCAACATTTTTGTTTTGTTTTGTTTTAAAATCCACTGAGAACTTCTGAGCAGAAACCAACCCTATATTTTTGAAAGCCACTGAACCAGAATTAAGCTAGAGCTTCAGAATAGTTTCTGAAATAAACTTGAATCAAATTGATATTTTATTAGGTCCAAGTCCTTGGTTAAGATAAAGTGTGTGGTCATGTAACTGAGCAAAGTAAAAGAGCCCACCCAGAGATTAACATTGTGGCCTTCCACTCATTAGTACCATATTTTCAAACTAAAACAACTGAGATGGCTTCTTAAAAACCACTAGAGTTTACACAAAGAGAGAGCTGAGGATCATTTCTCTAGGAAGGAAGGTTGGAATCGAAAACTGTTCAGTGATTTAACCAAGATCATGAAGAATGTCAAAGAAGAGTGTGGGATGTTTCAAACACTATTTTCCTTTGGGTTTTGCCTAAAAAGAAACAGGCAGGCTCAAAGCTATAACTTAATTTGTATAAAGTCATTAACTTTGGGAATACTTCAAGTTATTGGTGTTGCTAGTTACTAACGGCAGAGGCAGTTGAAAAGAGAATCCCATTGGGAAGATCCCCTGGAGAAGGGAATGGCAACCCACTCCAGTATTCTTGCCCAGAAAATCCCATGGACAGAGGAGCCTGGTGGGCTACAGTCCATAGGCTCACAAGAGTCAGACATGACTTAGCGACTAAACCACCACACCACCCTTCTCTTTATTAAATCAAAGCTCTAGTGATTGATTCTTACTTAAACACAGTTAAATCCATGTTGATTGTTTCTCCTCTAAGAACAACTGGAAAACTGGGTAGCATTTTCCCCCAGGTAAGTTGATAGATATTATCTCCACCAGAAATTTACATGTTTCCCCTACATATATCAGAATTTCTGACCATGGGACTTCCTGGGCGGTCCAGTGGTTAAGACTTTGCCTTACAATGCAGGGGGTATGGGTTCAATCCCTGGTCAGAGAGCTAAGATCCCATATGCCTCAGGGCTAATAACTGAAACATAAAACAGAAGCAATACTGTAACAAATTCAATAAAGATGTTAAAAATGATCCATATCAGAAAAAAAGATGTATTTAAAAAAAAAGAATTTCTGACTTGATTCTTTCCACTTGTGACTCAGTGAACTGGAACCATGACAAGTTTTACTGGAGAGAATTCTAGGTATGCCCTTGACTTTGCCATGGGATCCCAGCCGTGGGACATCTCTGGAAAGCTTCTGTTTGGCTGTGAAAATAGTTAAGGCAAATTATAGGTAATAGAGAATATTTACTCAGATTAGGGGCTTTCTTTCTTGAAGCTTTTTTAAATTTTTTTATTTTTTTTACTCATATGGCCTAAACTCTCTGTCTAGGTTTCAATTCTCTGTTGCCTGATCTCTAAATTTATAATGTCCAAACTTCCAGAATGGCAGTTACCACTTACTATAATCTTAAGTTGACTTTATCTTTCACAAAATGCTAACACACAGAGAATTTCAACCTAGTATCCACCAGACACTTCTTACTCCTGTGAATCTTACCTATGGGGTAAGTCATCCACTTACAAACTTTCAACTTGCGAAGATTCAAAGATGTGAACATGCCCGGAGAAAGGACAAAAAGACAGAAGGGAAGAAGAAGTAACTGAAAAGCTGAGGAGGCTCACAGTGTAGGAACTAGCAATGGGATTTTATCTCTTTGAGGAGGCACTGTTAATTTTTTTAGGCACAGGATCGAAACATGGAATGGGGCCTGAGGGTTTCAGCCACTGTTAAGGATGCTACCGTGCTGCTGTGTCATCTATCATGAGATAAAAAGAGCTCCTTCCCAGACACCACTGGATCCTTTTCAAGAGGGTAGATAGAACTGAATCCAGCAAGGGACCAGAACCTGTGCCATCAACATCATGAGTGAGTGAAACTGCAGCTTGCCCTCTGTCTCCTACTGCTGATGATCCTGCAGCTCTACCAACTGCCACCTCCACTCTCTCCTCCAGTCAGTAACTCTTCTTGCCTCTTCAATTGATGCCAACTGTGGAAAATTCTGAAAGAGATGGGAATACCAGACCACCTGACCTGCCCCTTGAGAAACCTGTGCAGGTCAGGAAGCAGCAGTTAGAACTGGACATGGAACAGCAGACTGGTTCCAAATAGGAAAAGGAGTACATCAAGGCTGTATATTGTCACCCTGCTTATTTAACTTCTATGCAGAGTACATCATGAGAAACGCTGGACTGGAAGAAACACAAGCTGGAATCAAGATTGCCGGGAGAAATATCAATAACCTCAGATATGCAGATGACACCACCCTTATGGCAGAAAGTGAAGAGCAACTAAAAAGCCTCTTGATGAAAGTGAAAGTGGAGAGTGAAAAAGTGGGCCTAAAACTCAACATTCAGAAAACGAAGATCATGGCATCCGGTCCCATCACTTCATGGGAAATAGATGGGGAAACAGTGGAAACACTGTCAGACTTTATTTTTAGGGGCTCCAAAATCACTGCCGATGGTGACTGCAGCCATGAAATTAAAAGACACTTAACTCCTTGGAAGGAAAGTTATGACCAACCTAGATAGCATATTCAAAAGCAGAGACATTACTTTGCCAACAAAGGTCCGTCTAGTCAAGGCTATGGTTTTTCCAGTTGTCATGTATGGATGTGAGAGTTGGACTGTGAAGAAGGCTGAGTGCTGAAGAATTGATGCTTTTGAACTGTGGTGTTGGAGAAGACTCTTGTGAGTCCCTTGGACTGCAAGGAGATCCACCCAGTCCATTCTGAAGGAGATCAGCCCTGGGATTTCTTTGGAAGGACTGATGCTAAAGCTGAAACTCCCGTACTTTGGCCACCTCATGCGAAGAGTTGACTCATTGGAAAAGACTCTGATGCTAGGAGGTATTGGGGGCAGGAGGAGAAGGGGACGACAGAGGATGAGATGGCTGGATGGCATCACTGACTCGATGGACGTGAGTCTCAGTGAACTCCGGGAGTTGGTGATGGACAGGGAGGCCTGGCGTGCTGCGATTCATGGGGTCACAAAGAGTCGGACACGACTGAGCGACTGATCTGAACTGTATGCCAGCTATTGTATTGTACTATTGGACTATTCAAGGTACTGTACTGTAAGATTGAAAGTGTTGATTTGTTGTGTTTGTGTGTGTGTGAAAAGTATTGTAAACCTATTACAGAATAGGACTATACAGCCAACTATACAGCGTTAGTTGTGTACCTAGGCTAACTTTGATGAACTTACAAACAAAATGGACTTATGAATGGACTCTCAAAACAGAACTCATTTGTGTGTTCTCACCTAATTCTGACGTCTAACACTGCTCTGACATTAGATTTATGGATGCACCTTTATACTGGAGATATTGACCCCTAGTCTATACCTACTTAGGTCCAGACATCTGTATCCATCTTGCCTATTAGTTTCTGAGACTTGCTGTGATTGTGTATCCCTTTATATCCAGCCTCCTTAGCTTTACCCTATATCTCTAGGCCCCAAACTCCTTATTTAAAATTCATCATACATTTTGGGGTAGTCAAAATAAGGAGGAAAACATCCAGTTATAACAACACATGCTAAGTGAATGCGACACAACTTTTGTTGTAAAGTTTGCCTTTAGATGAGCATACTTGTTAACATCAATATATCTGTACTGGATAGAATTTCAGATATAGAGACAAAAAAAAATATGGGAAAAATTTGGACCTCCAGAGAGAATTAATTTGGGGGAAGAAGACTGAGTCTTTCTCAAACCTCAGTGCTTTACCCCTGCTTTCAGATCAGCCTTTGGTCATCAGCACTATTTGCCTCCTGCCCTGTGCCAGAAAAACAAACATGGGAAGCTGTGTAAGTTCTGTTTGCGGGGGGGTTCAGTTGCTTCTTACTAAAGCACAGATACTCGTGGGAAAAGTGACTACTCAAAATTCTATGAGATATCTGACACTTTGGGGTTGCATCTGCATTTTGTTCTGAGAACCAGGAGAAGTTTAAGTACAGTAGATTTAACACCTGCGATGTGTGGAGAGACAGAAAGATGTTTTAAAAGGAGAAGCTGACAACTGACAATAAGCTTAGCCTACTTTGAAAGCTCGCAGATTCGGTTTCAGATGCAGTGATAATTTGGAAGTGGTTGTGTGTGAGTGTGTGTGTGTGGTGTGCACACACTGTGCTCAGTCACTCAGTAGTGTCCATCTCTTTGTGGCCCCCAGGAACTGTAACTCACCAGGCTCCAGGGTAATTCTGAACCCACACACAATCGTGATTGAAGGGAGAAGACTTTCAGGGATTCATAAATTCTGAAATTCATAATTTGTGTGAAAATCTGCTTTGTAGTCTTTACCATAGTCATGGCAATGGGAAGTAGTTTGCAATTATTTTTTAAAATCTACGTATGTGTGAGCTAAGTCTCTTCAGTCATGTCCGACTCTTTTGCAATCCTATGGACTGGAATCCACAAGGCTCCCTGTCTATGGGATTTCCCAGGCAAGAATACTGGAATGAGGTACCATTTCCTTCTCCAGGGGCTCTTTCCTGACCCAGGGGTCAAATTCATGCCTCCTGCAGCTCCTGCATTGCAGGTGGATTCTTTACTGCTGAGCCACTGGGAAGTCCTTTAAATCTATAGATCAATGAATTTATTATTTTATTAGAAATCTGTAGATCACAAAGCACTGAACTGAGCTCCCTGTGCTACACAGGAGCTTCCTGCTAACTATCCCTTTTCCAGCAGAAACAAACACAACATTGTAAAGCAATTATATTCCAACAAAAAATAAAGTGAAAAAAAAAAAACAAAACTACAGGTCAGTTGATTCAATTTAATGATACTCTTGAGATGCATTTGGATTAACTTTAGAAATTAATTTCTGAGGTGTAACATTGGTATTTTTAATTTGGTTGTCAACTTGTGATGTTCAGTAGTTAAAACACTAGGAATTTTTCCACTAATTGTTTGGCTTTCTAATATTTCCAATTTGACTGCCATATTGATGCCAATTGCCTATTTATTTTTTCTGTTTCTTTCTTTCTCAACCTAGTGGCTAACTGACTTTTATTTCCTCTTGTTTCCACTTTGGTTTTTATCGATTAACAAGCATTGGATAGCACCATGAACTTCACTTTCGTCAAAAGAATATCTCTCAGTAATGCTTCTCTCTCTGTCTCTTTTATTCTCTTCCGCTTACTCTCTCTCTTTCTCTCTCTCTCACATATACACATAAACACACACACATTGTGAAATTAATGACCGATTGTCAACGATCCCAGAAACTGACAGTACTACTGTGTTAATGATCTTAAGCGCTCCCACCACCAAATCACACAAAACAAATTGTTAAATATTTTATGCTACGTGGGTGAATGTATGAGAAGATTGTAACTGCAAAATAATGACAATATTTGTACAGGTATTTTCAGTTTATAGAGCCTTTTGCATCATCTTATTTTATTCTCACTATAACCCAGTAATATATACAGAAAAAATATTATTCTTCACATGCATGGATGTGCATGCATGCAGGTACACATGTGTGTTTGCACACACACATACACACACACAGAATATCTTGCCCAAGTTCATGCAATTATATTATGGTAGTGTAGGAACACAAATCAAGTTCCATTCCAGTGCTCCCTTCATTCCAATAACATATCTATCCAGTTTTCAGCAACATTATTATTAGGTATTCCCCAATGGATATACATGGAATAATATGCTCCATAAAAATATGCATATGATTTCACAAGACTAATTTATTCTATAATATATTTACTGAAATTACTATGAACATTGCTTTTTAAATGTGAATCATTTCTCCCTAATTTATCTTTTGCAACAAAGTATGAATTTTTATATAAGATTTTAAAGAATGTAACTCAACTTATTTTCTGCTTCAATTTCACATATATTTGATATCCAAAATGAGCTGCAGGCTAATGTAATCATAGAAATATTTTAGGAGACAGAAAAGCTAAGGTGTATTCTTGATTTTCTACTTGACCTTCCCCACAATACTTAACCTTTCTATTGGAACTTCCTCCATCTGTAAAAAATTCTGTATAATTATACCACCTTATTATCTCATCAGTATGAAGGAATTCTAAGTTCTTTTGGAAGTAAAGGAATACCTAAATTCTAGGACTTGCTATCCCCAAAAATAGAGCGGTGAGATTTTGTTTTGATTGCCTAGAGGGGGTAGAACACTGACGTTATTGTGGCCACCACCACCAGAGTTCCCTCGTAGATGGCGTCACTCTTTCCCCAAGAGCAGGATTTAGACCCAGAATCTCCTTTTTTGATGTCAATTCAAGGCAGCCAATGTAAAATTGGGGTGCTGGATCTTTGCATGTCAAAGTATGGCTTGAGAACCAGCACATTGCCCAAGAGTTTCTTAGAAACATAGGATCTCAGACCCTGTTCCAGATCTGCAAGTCAGAATCTCTACTAAGTAAGACCAGGCAGTCTCAGTGTGCTTTGAAGTTTGAGAAGCAGTCTACATATGAAACATTTGTGTGAGTTTTGAATACTTTCATTGTTGGGCATCTAAGAAACATGTCAACAAGGATGAAGGGATGTCTTCTAACTGAGGGCTGTTTGCTTGGATAGGAGTTGGAAATAATCCCTCAAACCTCCAACACCTCTGCATTTAACTGTGATAGAAAAGAAGATAGCCAAAGGACCCTCCCCGCCAGAACTCTTCAACCTTCCTGGACTTTGTTTTGTGTAGGGTAAGTGACAGCTTTCACTCTCTGCTGTAGAAGAAAGTACTTGAACTTGACTCGGGTTGGGCTGCCTCTGTTGTATACAGAAACACTAATGCTTAAATCAGAAACATCTTTTTAAAAAATTTAATTCTGTTGCAAGATGAATTAGGATCTAAACTTAGCTCCAAATGGAATGAAAACTGGGGTGTTTCTTTTCAAACCGTCAGTTTGTTTATGCAGTGGTTTTAGTCCTGAGCAGTATCACCTTCAAAGAGAAAAGCAGTTCTGGCTTAGAGTTTCCAGTTCACATGAAGCCACCCTAGGAGCCAGGATGCTTCAGGCCCTGATGTTTGTGTGGTGTAGACTTATATTTATACAGTAACACATACGTAATACATACCCGACATCTTCCGTTAACTTAAAAAGTCAAACGGGTTAACAACCTTTGTAGAGCCGTTCTGACTGTGGACCAAATTTTCCAGTTCTTTCTAAAATTATTTTTTGGGCTTCATAGTGCATTTTCAGAAATACTGGAGATTTTTTTTAATTCTAAACTTTTTAATTTGTATAGGAGTAGAGCTGATAGTTTCAGGTTGAATAGCACAGGGACTCAGCCATACAGATACATGTATCCGTTCTCCCCAACTCTCCTTCCATCCAGACTGCCACGTGATATTAAGCAGAGTTCCCTGTGCTGTACAGTAGGACCTTTTTGGTTATTCATTTTAAATCTAGCAATGTATACATGCCCATCCCAACTCCCTAACTATCCCTTGCTCCTGTCCTTCCACCTGGCAACCATAAGCTCTTTCTCTAGGTCTGTGAGTCTGCTTCTATTTTGTAAGTAAATTCATTCATATCATTTATTTTTAGATTCCACATGTAAGGGGTGTCATACGATATTTCTCCTTCTCTGACTTCACTCAGTGTGACACACTCCAGCTCCATCCATGTTGCTGCAAATGGCATTATTTCATTCTTTTTAATGGCTGAGTAATATTCATATATATATATATACCACATCTTCTTTATCCACCCATCTGTTGATGGATATTTAGGTAACTTCCATGTCTTGGCTATTGTAAACAGAGCTGCAATGAATATTAGGGTTCATGTATCCCTTGGATAATGTTTTCTTCTGGATATGCCCAGGAGTGGGATCGCAGGGTCATATGGTAACTCTGTGTTTAGTTGTTTTTGTTTGTTTGTTTGTTTTTTTAAGGAATCTCTATAATGGTTTTTCCAGTGGTCATGTATGGATGCAAGAGTTGGACTGTGAAGAAAGCTGAGCACCGAAGAATTGATGCTTTTGAACTGTGGTGTTGGAGAAGACTCTTGAGAGTCCCTTGGACTGCAAGGAGATCCAACCAGTCCATTCTAAAGATCAGCCCTGGGTGTTCTTTGGAAGGACTGATGCTAAAGCTGAAACTCCAGTACTCTGGCCACCTCATGCAAAGAGTTGACTCATTGGAAAAGACTCTGATGCTGGGAGGGATTGGGGGCAGGAGGAAAAGGGAATGACAGGGGATGAGATGGCAGGATGGCATCACCAACTCGATGGACGTGAGTTTGAGTGAACTTCGGGAGTTGGTGATGGACAGGGAGGCCTGGCGTGCTGCAATTCATGGGGTTGCAAAGAGTCGGACATGACTGAGCGACTGAACTGAACTGAACTGAACTGATACTGTGCTGAGACAGTCTGAAGATTTTCAGACTAGAGTGTAAAAGTGTTTCAGATCTTAGGGTGATGTCTCTGAGCTTTCCTCACCAATCAGTCTGGGATGACACCATTGACATCATGATGTATTTCTGTCTAAATCATGAAGCAGCAGACAAAATTTGTTGAGCCTAATTTCATTTGATGTAACACAGGTACAAGTGTTAGTGAAATAAATCTTGGTTTTCTGCAATAAAGGAAACAACCTCCTTTCCATTTGAGATCATTCTTATTTGTCATTACCGTTCCTCCTGCCATATATCTATGGGTATTGTGTTTACATAAATCATAAAACAGGTTTTCCTAGGACCCAGCAGTTCAACAGTCATGGTGGCAAGATCCACACTTGCAAAGAGTTTTAAAAGAAACTTCTGAATACAGGCTACAATGTAGGGAGCAAGTGTTGAGGACATGCACCCTCCCTTACAACCTGGTTGGACCTGGTACACTCTGAGCCCATAGAAAACACTAGAAGCCTATAGATGGTAAGACTGAGGCATCTGCAGGATCCTTCTTCACACATTCCCTTTGGAATCAATAAGTGTTTCTAATAGAGGAGAAAGGGTACAGGTTTTTCCAGAATTCTTTCTTTTCATACCCATAGCAGGAGCAAAAGAACAAAGTCAAAATAGTCCTATAGCAGGCTGTATTGTAAATTTTAAGACATTTAAGCCATAATATTAAATGGCCAAATCCCTTTTCTTAACAACTCCTCTTTTCCTCAATAGAATGCCATGATGTGTTCATGCCATAAGAAGCACGTGTTCACTGACCCAAAAACTTCATTTCAGCTTGGTTTAATTTAGAGAATGAGAACTTTGTAACCCCAATGTTTCATGAAAAACAGTTGCATTTGACAAGTACATTGATTAAGGTCTAACTTGTTCCACTAACAATCAAGAGAGGAAAATGAGGTTAACTGCTTCATTTTCAGGATGCTATGCTGACCAAGAGCTTGCAGATTTTTTTTCCCCCAAAGCATTTCCTGATTACAAAAAGTGACAATCAATAATCCACTCTCTTTTAAGATTGAAAAATAAAAAACAAAAGCCCATGGTGTTGGCAGTTTATCTCAGGTATTTCCTTTAAAATTTACAAAGCAGTTTTGGAGTTTTGGTTAGTTATTTGGAGTTGTTGTTTAGTCACAAAGTTGTGTCTGACTCTTTGCAACCACATGGACTGCAGCCTGCCAGTCTCCTCTGTCCATGGGATTTCCCAGGCAAGAATACTGGAGTGGGTTCCCATTCCCTTCTCCAGCGATCTTCCTGATCCAGGGATCGAATGTGTATCTCCTGCATTGGCAGGCAGGTTCTTTACCACTGAGCTACCAGGGAAACCCACTGGAGATATACCAACACATAGAAGAAACAAAGGTCTCTGCTCTTGTGGGGCTTACACTTTAGATCAGAAAATCTTTAGTTCTGGCCTTATGGAGCAATCCTATAGTGAGCTGTTTAATTAAGCAAAACACACATTTCCAAGAACATCAGGAATGAATGCTGGCAAAGAAGTGGAGACAAGTTTGTCTCTTGATGCCAGGCTAGCCATACAGCTCACAGATGCCCTGTCACCATTCTTTGTGTTAGTCATCTTTATTCATACTAGTTTACTTTATTTGTTAGTTGGGTTGTTTCTCTATAAGGGTTTAATTGTATCCTATTGCATATTGACTTCCTGTAGTAGCATTGTATGGAAAGTCTCTCCCACCACCCTCTATGCAGGGCCCACAGCTATTAGCAGAGGCCAGGGTGATCCTCCCACTCTCCTTCTGTGAATGGCACTATAGACATAAATAATGCTCTCAAGTTTTGGCTTTTAAAATAGGCCCAAATATGAGGAACACAGAAGTATGATGACTGTCATAATTTGAAGTCTCTTCTCAGATTTCCACAAGGCTGGGAGGGCTTTTGAGGGTGTGTGTGTGTGTGTGTGTGTGTGTGTATGAGAGAGAGAGAGTTGCAGGAGAGTGGGAGGTAAGAGCAGCCTCCTGTTACTGTTGTTATTCCCAGGAGGTAAAAAGATCAGAACTGTCATTGACGACTCCAAACAAGTCAATCTTAAGTTGTTCCATAACCACTTTGGCAGGCAAGCATTTTAGTTTTCTGCTTGTCCAGGGACCTCTGGTTACTGTTACTGACAGCCTGGATTTCATAAACTGACTCCTAAGCAGAAAGCAAGAGTCAATAAAGAGATCTTCTTATTCATAGCGTACCCATAATCAGTTCAAAAACACATTTGAGATCAGATAAGTAGACCACAGAAAAGCCTATGTTGTGTTTTATGGGTAGTGACTATGTTATTCAAATAGATCATTTAATACCCAGTTATAGTGTATGCTGCTAAGTTGCTTCAGTCGTGTCCTACTCTGTGCGACCCCACAGATGGCAGCCCAACAGGCTCCCCCGCCCCTGGGATTCTCCAGGTAAGAACACTGGAGTGGGTTGCCATTTCCTTCTCCAATGCCTGAAAGTGAAAAGTGAAAGTGAAGTCGCTCAGTCGTGTCCGACTCTAGCGACCCCATGGACTGCAGCCTACCAGGCTCCTCCGTCCATGGGATTTTCTAGGCAAAAGTACTGGAGTGGGGTGCCATTGCCTTCTCTGGTTATAGTGTATAATATACATAAATTATCAATTTCTGGGCTTCTCAGGTGGTGCTAGTGGTAAAGAATCTGCCTGCCAAGGCAGGAGATTCAAGAGGGTTTGATCCCTGGGTCAGGAAGATCCCCTGGAGGAAAACATGGCAACCCATTCCACTATTCTTGCCTGGAGAATCCCATGGACAGGGGAGCCTGGCAGGTTAGAGTCGTTAGGGTCACCAAGAGCTGGACATGACTGAAGCGACCTCGAACACATGCACGCAAGGTAGCAGAGTACACTAAAAATCACTAAACTCAGTTAAACCTGACTTACTCACTGATGATTCAGAAGTTACTGAAAGATCTAAAGCTATTGAATTAGAAATTACTGAAGGTTAAAGTACTTTCATTTTAAATTTCATTCATCTTATACTCGATTGATAGGCAGGAGTAGTTGTTCTCTACATGATAGTATGCCAGATGATCCAACGTTTGCTAGAATACTGAAATCTGTACTTCTAGGTAAGTATTGGAAACAGTATTCCAAAATACCAATGAACTTTTGAAAGTACTTGGTCTTTGATGACTCACATAAGCCAATTTGAAAGAAAAAAAGGCATTGCTAGTTTGTTAACTAGAAATTTCAAACTCACCTACTTAACCACTAATAAGAGTAGAAAGGAAGAAGTAAGACTGTCACTATTTGCAGATGACATGATACTATATGTAGAAAACTCTAAAGTTGACACTAAAAAACTAATTATAACTAATACATGAATTCATTGAAGTTGCATAATACAAGTTTAATATACATAAATCTTTTACTTTTCTGGGCTCCTCAGGTGGCTCAGTGGTAAAGAATCTGCCTGCCAATGCAGGAAACATAGGTTTGATCCCTGGTTGAGAAGATCCCCTGAAGAAGAAAATGGCAAACCACTCCAGTATTCTTGCCTAAAAAATCCCATGGACAGAAAAGCCTGGTGGGCTACAGTCCAAAGGGTCACAAAGAGTTGGACATGATTGAGCAACTGAGCATGCATACACACACACACAACACACACACACACACACACACACACACACACACACACACTGCTTTTCTATACACTCTTAACAAGTTATTAGAAAGAGAAAGCAAGAAAACAATCCCATTTAAAATCCCATCAAAAAGAATAAAATACCTCAGAATAAACTTAACCAAGAAGTTGAAAGATTATACTCTGAAACTGTAAAACACTGATGAAGAAAATTGAAGATGATACAAAAAAATGGAAAAATTTCCTGTATTCAAGGGTTAGAAGAATTAATATCTGTAAAAAGTCCATAATGTCCAAAGCAACCCACAGATTTAATGCAATCTCTATCAAAATACCCATGGCATTTTTCACAGAACTAAAACAAATTATCTTTAAATTTATATGGAACCACAAAAGACCCTGATTATTTTTTTTTTTCCTCAAAGCAATCTTGTGGGAAAAAAGAAACAAAAATGAAAAACAAAGCTGGAGATACCACATGCCCTAACTTCAGAATTCTATAAAGCTACAGTAATCAAAATAATATAATACTGTCACAAAAACAGACGCATAGCTCAATGGAACAGAATAGAGAGCCTAGAAATAAGCCTATGCACTGATGGTCAATTAATCTGTGACAAATGAAGCAAGAATATACAATAGAAAAAAAACAGTTTCTTCAATAAGTGGTGCTGGGAAAACTGGACAACTACATGTAAAAGGATAAAATTAGAACAGTCTCTAACAGCATATTCAAAAATAAATAGAGAATGGATTAAAGAACTAAATGTAACATTGGAAACCCTAAAACTCCTAGGAGAAATCATAGAATGCTCTTTGACTAAATTGAAGCAATATTTTTTGGATCTGTCTCCTAAGGCAAAGAAAATAAAAGCAAAAATAAATGGAACCTAATTAAAAGTTTTGCATAGCAAAGGGAACCATTAACCAAATAAAAGACAACCTACTGAATGGAAGAAACTATTTGTAAATGGTATGATTGATAAGAGATTAGTATTTAAAATATGTAAACAGCTCATTCAATTCAATATAAGAAAACCCCAATTTAAAAATGTGCAGAAGACGAATAGACATTTTTCCAAATAATATTTACAGATGACCCACAGGCACTTGAAAAGATACTCAACATTGCTAATCATCAAAAAAATATAGGTCAAAACCATAATGCAATATCACCTCAACACCTGTCAGACTGGCTGTCATCAAAAGAACACAAGTAACAAATGTTGGTTAGGATGTGGAGAAAAAGGAACCCTAATACACTATTGGTGGAAATGTAAATTGGTGTAGCCACCATGGAAGACAGTATGGACATTCCTTAAAAAGCTAAAAACAGATCCATCGTATGACCCAGAAATTCCACTGCTAAGTATATTTCCGAAGAAAAAAAAACACTAACTCAAAAAGATATATGTACCCCAATACTCATAGAAGCATTATTTACAATTGCCAAGGTATGGCAGCAACCTAAGTGTCCATCAACAGGTGAATGGATAAAGAAGATATGGTTTACATATTAAATGCAACAGTTCAGTTCAGTTGCTCAGTCATGTCTGACTCTTTGCGATGCCATGAACCGCAGCACGCCAGGCCTCCATGCCCATCACCAACTCCCGGAGTTTACTCACTCATGTCCATTGAGTCAGTGATGCCATCCAACCATCTTATCCTCTGTCGTCCCCTTCTCCTCCTGCCCTCAATTTTTCCCAGCATCAGGGTCTTTTCCAATGAGTCAGTTCTTCACATCAGGTGGCCAAAGTATTGGAGTTTGAGCTTCAACATCAGTCCTTCCAATGAACACCCAGGACTGATCTCCTTTAGGATGGACTGGGTGGATCTCCTTGCAGTCCAAGGGACTCTCAAGAGTCTTCTCCAACACCACAGTTCAAAAGCATCAATTCTTCGGCACTCAGCTTTCTTTATAGTCCAAATCTCGCATCCATACACGACCACTGGAAAAACCATAGCTTTGACTAGACAGACCTTTGTTGACAAAGTAATGTCTCTGCTTTTTAATATGCTGTCTAGGTTGGTCGTAACTTGCCTTCCAAGGAGTAAGTGTCTAGTAGTCAGCCATAAAAAAGAGTGAAATTTTGCCATTTGCAACAACATAGGTAGACCCAGAGGGTATTATGTTTAATGAAATAAGTCAGAGAAAGACTAATATTGTATGTTATCAGTCATATGTGGAATCTAAACAAATGAAACAAATGTGAATATAACAAAACAGAATCAGATTCACAGATATGGAGAACAAACACAGTTAACAGAAGGGAGAGGTAAAGAAGGAAGGACAAAATAAGAGAGGATTAAGAAGTACAAAATATAAATAAGTTACAAGGATATATTGTACAGCACAGGGAATATAGCCAGTATTTTATAATAGCTTTAAATGGAGCATAATCTATAAAAATATTGAATCTCTATGTTGTACACCTGCCACTAACATAATATTGTAAATCTACTATATGCAATACATTTTTAATTAAAATGGCATGTTATTTGACTGGAAACAAAACATTATGTTATTAATTAATATGGATTAACAGAGAATACACACTTTAGTTAATACCAACTAGAAACAAAAATAAGATCAAAGCAAAATAAAATTGGGGTGTTAAGTGATTGTCAGTTTTGTCAATCCCGTTCTCTTATTATAAGTTATACATATTTTTCATATGTAGATTATAGTCCCATGGCTTTGCTTGGTTCTGTTTTGCAAATAAAATGAATTAAAATAGCTTCCGTGTACAACCAATACATATGGAAGTGGGGCCCAGATTTGAACCCCAATCCAATCACCTTGATCTGTTTGGGCCTGAGAGGTAGCCCAAAGTCTGAGTTTGGACATTTTCTGAACTCCTGAAATAGGGGTCAGACCACAGTAGCAGTAGTATTGAGAAGGTTGCCTTGAGGCAGCATGGTAGCTTTGGAATCACAAAACAATCAGAAAGCAAAGACAGTGGACAGTGAGGGATGCAAAAGGCCCTGATCGGACTCAACAAGTAGTTGAGTATAGATTAGGAGGAATCCTGGATTGATGACTGAAGCCACATGAGGCTCTCGGAAATAATGGCTTGGGGAGCTTGGCAGTGGCCCTTGGTCTCAAAACAAAGCATATGTGTGAGCCAAAGAAATCTGATTTTGTTGGTTCTATAATTTAACTTTCTATCTCAGAGCTTCCACGGCTTCATCCAAAGGACACTCCTAACATGCGTCCATAAAGCCAAGAGATCAGAGAAAGGAGCAATTTGATTTCTTAAGTGCTTCCTTTTCTGAGAAAATACAAGGTTATCTCTCCTTAATGATTTGCAATTAAAATCATTCAGGTAATTATGTTGAATGAATAATGTATCTCTTCATCTCAAGACATCCTGAATGAGTCAGAAAGGAAATATTCTTGCAGGAGATAAATATACTTATGCCTGTGGTTGGGCACACCTCCCTCCACCCACCTTTTCCTTTGTCTCCTGCCCCTCCAGGGAACAAGAGATTCCATTATTGGATGTGGGTGAGTCAGAGCCCCCTGGGTGGGTAGACAGAGAGGCAGTGAAGGGGGCCCTTGTCTGGTAGATTAGACAGCCGCCATTCTGTGTTTATGAGATGGCTTCCCCTCACACAACTGTTAGAAAAGCCTACTCACCTGTGAACCTCTCCACTCTGTGCCTTTAAAATCACTGTAAAACTCCACAGGCAGCACTTGATGTGAAAACCAGATTTGCCTTGGCTCCTCTGTAAGCATCCTTAGCCCCTGCTTTCCCAGCCCCCCTTCCCTCATCACCAGTTTCAGATACCAGGATCCAGAATCTACTGGACACTGGTTAGCACTTTAAAAAAAAAAAAAAACAAAAACAGAGAAAGAGAACAGAAAAGAGACACAAAGCATATTCTAATCCCATGAATCCCACTGAATGATTTCATGAGGCCTCTTGTGGGATTTTTTTGAGCCCCGCATTGATCTCTCTGAGACATGAAGCTCTAAGCTGGGGCCTCTGGTCAATGGGTACTTTTTAAGTGTGTGTACACTCCTGTTCCTGCTGCAGAAAGAGCCTTTCTAAAGGGACCTGAAGGGTTTCTTTCCAAAACTTTGAGCCCTAGATGTTCTCATGGGCCAAGAGTCGTTCTCTGAATTCAAAGGAGAGCTAGTGCTTTTATGGAGCTGAGTGGTGGCAGGTGTCCAGCACAACTCATGTGGTGACGTTCACTGGGCAGTGATTTATAAAATGTCCCCAATAAAACTTAAAAAACTGAAAAATGAAAAATCTGTTCCTTATTTACCCTACGGTGAAAAAAAATAAGCACCATAATGCGTTTCTAAGAATCCTTAATTTTATGTGTGGGTGATCATAATCTTTTAAACACTTGCGAGCATTTTTCCAGAAGCCTTTTCTCCCTTAAAAGGACCAAAACATTTTCTCCACCTTGACAGTCACCAACAAAAAGTAATAAATATTTTCTTCTATGAGAAACCTGAGGGCATTGAGCTACATGAAATTTGAAGGGAAAATTTGAAAGCTGAATTTTTTTAAATACCTACTTTCCAAGAAAAGACCTAAGTGGATGATATTCAAATTAATCTTAGAAACCGACAGAGATGGGCAGAAGGGACAAAGGCAATTAAAGTTTGCCTTTCTCCAAGTGTTTAAATATAAATCCCTGTATATGTTTTTAAAAGAATATGTATATATCCATTCGGGCTTCCCAGGTGACTCAATGGTAAAGAATCCACCTGCCAAACAGGAGACATAGGTTCACTTCCTGGGCTGAGAAGATCCCCTGGGAAAGAAATGGCAACTCACTCCAGCTTTCTTGGCTGGAAAGTGTCATGGGCAGAGGAGCCTGGCGGGCTGCAGTCCATGGGGTCAAAAAAGAGCTGGACATGACTTAGCAACTAAACAACAACAATATATCCATTCATAGAACGCTATACACATGATTCGGTAACTATTTTATATCACCAGAAGAAACTCACTTCTCCTGGGCCCTGCAGCACTGATAAATGAACCAGACAGAGAGTTTGGGTCAGGGCAGAGGAAGAGCTGAGAGGGCCACAGACACCTCACTGGATCTTTTCTGTGAGCAACTCAGTCACCTGAACAAAGAAAAGAAGAGTAAAGTCGCTCAGTCGTGTCTGACTCTTTGCGACCCCATGGACTGTAGCCTACCAGGCTCCTCTGTTCATGGTATTTTCTAGGCAAGAGTACTGAGGTGGGTTGCCATTTCCTTCTCCAGGGGATCTTCCTGATCCAGGGATTGAACCCAGGTCTCCCGCAGTGTAGGCAGACACTTTATCATCTGAGCCACCAGGGAAGTCCTAAACAAGCCCAAGCTTTAAAAGAGAATGTCTAACAGCTGAGCAATTAAATGTTGTTTTTGTTTGTTTGGGAATTTATTTATTTATTTATTTTTTTACTTAAATTTATTTATTTTAATTGGAGGCTAATTACTTTATAATATTGTATTGGTTTTGCCATACATCAACATGAATCTGCCATGGGGGTACAGTAAATGTTAACCTCCCATCAGGCTAAAGTAAACTGGAGTTTTGGAAGTCCTCAGGAAAAAAAAAAAAAAAGATGGTAACAATAGGGCACTCTTATAGGCTTTACTTGGAGAAGGCACTGGCAACCCACTCCAGTACTCTTGCCTGGAAAATCCCATGGACAGAGGAGCCTGGTAGGCTGCAGTCCATGGGGTCGCAAAGAGTTGGACACGACTGAGAGACTTCACTTTCACTTTTCACTTTCAGGCATTGGAGAAGGAAATGGCAACCCACTCCAGTGTTCTTGCCTGGAGAATCCCAGGAACAGCGGAGCCTGTTGAGCTGCCGTCTATGGGGTCTCGCAGAGTCAGACACGACTGAAGTGATTTAGCAGCAGCAGCAGCATAGGCTTTACTTAACCAATTCAGTATCAGATTTTGGGTTTTTTAATTGTTAATGTGATGCATTTACATCTGTTAAATACACATAGTGCCCCACACTTTTTTGATAATGTGGAACAATTTGGAACAAAAAAACCTTAGTTAATGTTGATACCTGGCATAGATAAGAGGAAGCCATTTATGACTATTGTGAAGATTCTTGTAAGATATGTCTAGGATGGTTGTTCTCAATGTGGGAGATCTGTTCTCATAGCAGACTTCTCCCAATGTCTGGAAACATTCTGATTATTGCAACTCAGGTCTGTTATTGATGTCTAGTCGGCAGAGGCAAGGGATGCTGCTAGACTTCATATAATATACAGGACAGCCCCTCAGAACAAAGAAATATCTGACCTCAGATGTCAATACTAGAAGACACCCTGATCTAGGGAGCCAAAATACTCACTAGCACAATAGTACCAAGGTTCTTTTTTTTTTTTTTTTTGCAAAGGTACAAGGTCAAAGTCATATTAGGCAATCCTTTTCTCCAATGAGCTTAGAATGCTAACCACTAAGACAAAAAAAAAAAAGTGATACCCACCTTAGCAAATGCCCATGTTGCTTCTTTGGTAACTGGGAGGAAAACAGCCACAACACCACAACTCTCCATGATGGAGAGACTGAACTGGCATCAGAGTGTTCACCATCACTATAGCCCATGGGACTAGAATCCTCCCCTCACCATCAGAAGTAAAGCAATGTTCAGACCAAAGAGTGTTTTCAGTAATATTTTGGCAAAAGCCACGGTGCTACGGTTGGCAGAATTCAAAAAAGAACAAGAGGAGAAAATTTATTAGGAATTTGCTAAAGGGACGAGGAGGGGTTGATGCCAGACTCGAGGCTTTCCTGGGTCTTTGGGAAAATGAAGGGATGAGGAAATAGAGACATCTGGAAACTGGGACACATCCTTTGGGAACTTCCCTTTGGAGTCACTCTTTGTGAAGGCTAAGTTTCCAAGGCTTCTCTCTCTCTCTCTGTATGTTACTAGAGAACAATTTATATAAAGTTGAAATCTCTCTTCATCGTACTTGGTGCTGGTTTTGAGATATGGCTGCTCTATCAGTAAAAGCACTTCTTCAAGTCCAAAAGAGAAGAAAACTGGCAAGATAGAGAAGTTCTTAAGAAAAGAGTGTGATCATTTACCTACATCACTTCAAGGGCCCCTGCCCCTGCCCCTTGAGTAATGACTGAGGTGCTTGGTAGAGATGGTAGAACCATAGGACCAATGGACCAGAGACAGCAGATAACAAGCCTTCTGGACAGGCAGTATGGGTCATTTCTCTCATTTCCAATTCCCCTCCTCCACAGTACTTCAGCAAGAAGAAAATCCATAGCGGCCATGCCACTTCGCCACCTCTACCTGAGCAGCAAGGGGCTAATTAGTATAAGTCGATTCTTCCAGGAAATGCTGGAAAAAGTAGGCATGATCATAGAAATCACAAGCTCCCAACACAGGCTCCAGAAAGATTTTTATGACAGTTAAATAGTTTGCATCAACATCATTCTGACCTCTGTCTCATTATTGATTGCTTAGTTCCTTTTCCCTGAAAAGCTATTTTTGTCAACTTGGTCATTCATATAAAAAAAAAAATTTCCAAACCCTAATAGAACTCAAATTTCTTTATTTTCCGAATAGCCCATTTGGAATCATAGTATTCCAAGCCGGAAGGAAACTTGGAGACTGTATAGTAATAGGAAAATCTTTCACATACAAGGTCACTAACAAAGGCCCTGAAAATCAAGCATGTTACCCCAGGAAATGCTGAGTCATCTTGTGTTTTTAGATCTTGACTTTCTGATCTGTGTGTTCATGTTCCCACCTAGGAATAAATCTCTCATAAGAGAAGTAATATAATCAACTAAGGTTTCAGATCAGTGAAACCATCATTATTCTTATATATTTTTTCCAAGGTGAAACACTGAATTTCATTATACTTGCTGTGGGCAACACAAATTCTGTTTTATCGTTTCTGGACCTTCCGTTTTTTTTGCACTGATCCGTCAAACTGAATTAATTGAATCCAGCATGGACGGAGGAGCCTGGTGGGCTGCAGTCCATGGGGTCGCTAAGAGTCAGACACGGCTGAGCAACTTTACTTTCACTTTTCACTTTCATGCATTGGAGAAGGAGATGGCAACCCACTCCAGTGTTCTTGCCTGGAGAATCCCAGGGACAGGGGAGCCTGGTGGGCTGCCGTCTATGGGGTCACACAGAGTCGGACATGACTGAAGCGACTTAGCAGCAGCAGCAGCACATCAATTTTAGCAAGGACATTAGAAAAGGTCTCTTGCTATTCTCTAACTGTATTCCACCTATTTTTCTCTTGAAACAAATTTATACATTTGGCATTCAAACTACATGTAGTCACATTTAGTAGAATCCAGAGCAAGTTTAAAAATATTGCAAAGGCTCCTCTGTCCATGGGAGTTCCCAGACAATAATACTGGAGTGGGTTGCCATTTCCTTCTCCAGGGGATGTTCCTGATCCATGGATCAACTCCACATCTTCTGTATTGGCAAGCAGATTCTTTACCACTGAGTCACCTGGGAAGCCCTAGATGTACATTGAATAGCATCAGCTATCAAACAATCCAGAAAAAACAAAGACTTCAGCAACATAAAAATTAGAAGAATGGGGGTGGAGGATAAATTAGGAGTTTGAGATTAACACATGCACATTCCTATATATAATATAGATAATCAACAAGGACCAACCTCACAGGAACTCTATTCAATATTGTGTAATAACCTATATGGGAAAAAAATCTGAAAAAGAATGGATACATGTATATGTATAACTGAATCACTTGGTTGTACACCTGAAACTAATATAACATTATAAATCAACTATACTCCAATATAAAATAAGAATTAAATTTAAAAAATGTTATCATAGAAAAAACAACAACAAAAAAAGAAAATTGGAAGAAAAAAATGTTGAAGTCATTGTTTTGGAAATTTATAGGATCAGAAGAAAACTGGACAATTCACTTAGTGCCTCCCGGTGTCTTTAGACAAGAGTGCCCTACATAGTCTATACAAAACGTTCAACTTCTTCCTAGAGAGCCTATTTCAATAAACAACCTTTGGCACCAATTCCAGAGAAGTAACTGTTTTTAATACTTACTGTGGCTCACACAGTTGACACATGTTAGCATTCTGAACAATTTTATAAAGGATATCTGCAACTCTCATATAACAGAAACTGCAAAGCAAGATCATTAGCAAAATGCAGCTACATGTCAACTTTGAAATAATGTATGGCACTCAATTTAAGATTTGCCCACACATCGTGTGCACAGACCAATGGCTCATTGGAAATTGTCACAGTTGCAGATTACCTGATGAGGACAGAAATTATTCAGGGGCATTAATCTCTATTAGTAATAATCTATTAACAATATCTATTAATAAACTCTATTAATAAAGTAATAATCTTGGACATTTAGGTAAAAAAATGCTCAAAAATCATCAAAACAAAGTTCTCAAAAACTTAATATCTCACTACTACATCTATTATGGATATTATTTTACTTACCATCTAGATGACTTAACATCTTTTCAAACAAACTTGTTTTCAAACGTGTTGATACTTTGGTCAATGCTGAATGAGTTTAGTCCCCTTAATACAGCCTTAAATCATGAACAATTATGTCATTTTTAAGTAAGAATTTGAGTAAGAATTGTTTTATAGCTGTGTCAATGGGGACAGCATTACAAAAGAACTAGGTAGGTTATTTTTAAAAGATGCTTTTACTGATTAAAAAAAGTTTAGATGTAATTATTGAGCCCATCCTATTTCTCATGTATTTTTCTTAAATTCACTTTTTTATAGTTATTTAAAAATAAATCTTACTCTTTCTGAAATGACTGTTATTGACTTTAAAGTTTTAAATTAAGTTCTTTTTATATTTGTGACATCAAAGTATATTTGTAAAGGGTTGATTCTTGCACCTTATCCTTAGTGATAAATACAATCACGCAAAGGTCAGAGGGGGGAAATATGAGAAGACTAGTCCCAATATTTTGAATTGGTTGATGCAAACTTCAGATATACCCTTTCACTGCACAGGGTAATGGGAATAGTTACAAGTCTCCGTTAAGTTTCAATTCAAGATTTTTAAAACAGAATTTGAATTATGCTAACCAAAGGAGCTAATGAAGTATATGGGTGTGTGGACAAATTTGGCTTCAAGAAAAGACCACAGTTTCTTGGTTTTGTGGCCCAAACCATCATCTTATTTATATTTGACAATGCACAAGTCCACATTTTATCTGTCATCTTACTAGTCAGATACTTCCACTTCAAGCAAGAAAAAATAAAACAGTTTAAAAATAGTTGCTGCATTGAAAGATGTATCAAAAATATAATCATTCTGTTTTAACATTCATCTCCCTCAATTCCATGTTGATGTGTCTTAATGCCAAAGACAGACGATAAAATTGTCTGTCTACTACTTAAACCTAAATTTTTATTGCTTCTTTCCCAAGTATTAAAAAGAGCCAAACATACTAATCCATAGTGCTGGGCTAAGCTTTCAAAAGTGATCTCACATTGTATTTGTATTAAGCCCAAAGATAAATTTCAGTGTCAATCAACAACTAATAAAGATAATTACTTTATCTTGTAGTAATGTAAGGTGTGATCCCAATTATGTTTTGTTTTCCTATTTTGTGAAGAGCTAGCACTATCAGCCTGCATATAAACCTATCTCCTAAATTCCTCAGCTTAGCTTTCCAGGCTATCCTCACTGTTTATCCTGAACCCCCACTAAGTTTAAGCCCATAAAGGCTGAGGAGAGGAAGCTAAGACCATCCAGCCCAATATAAATTAATGGTAAAAGCTATTATCACAAGTGGAATTTTTCAGAAACTTTAAGCTTCTACTGTATTTTCCATTTTGAATAGGCTAACCTTCAAGATGGTTGGGAATAACACAGGAAATTAACTTTATTCATATGAAGCAAGTCAAAAGAGGATATGAATAAAACCTACTTCTCACCTTCTATAGGCTTAAATCTGGCCAAATGTATCTACAAATTAAACAAGTGATTGAAGAGAGGAATGTGAGTGTGTGTGTTTGTACATGTGTATTTTCCTCTTATTCTTTTATTCCTTCATCTTCCATTTCTGCACTCCCTGACCACCTACCCTTACACCCATCACTGATCCTGACCTTGCTTCTCCCCTTTCCCCTGCTCCTTCCTACCCCACCCCTTCCTCCAATGCATTTCTTTTTATTTTGTTGTCAAGTCCTAAAACATTGAGTCTACAGGATTAGAAGAAATTGATTTTGTAATCTTTCATTTAATTGAGTTAGCATAATCACTATTTATATTAGATAGGTGTGGGGCTTCCCAGGTGGCTCAGTGGATGAAGAACCATCCTGCAATGCAGGGTTCAATCTCTGGGTCAGGAAGTTCCCCTGGAGGAGGGCATGGCAACCCACTCCAGTATTCTTTCCTAGAGAATCCCATGGACAGAGGATCCTGGTGGGGTATGGTCCTTAGGGTCGCAAAGAGAAAGACATGACTGAAGTGACTGAGCACACATGCACACACATACCAGATAAATGAGGTCCTTAAATTAATGGGGGATAGTATCAGGCAAATTAGCTAATTCCCAAATTTCTCATTTACATAGATGTTCCTCATAGTGTGGCACTTAATAGAATTCTTGTTGTGCTTCAGTCTTTACTTTCTCATATAGCATTGAGGAGTGAAATATTTTAGTATATCCTTCTCATTGCCCTGTTGATAAAGAATTTTCCCTGTGAAAATAGTTTTTTCTACCTAGAGGCAAGAAAATTACCTAATGTTTTCAACCGTGAAGGCTTAGTAACACAGTAAGTCCCCTACAGTAAGTCCTCCCTGACAAACTCTGGGAGATAGTGAGTGACAAGAAGGCCTGGCGTGCTGCAGTCCATGGGGTTTGCAAAGGGTCGGACATGACTTAGCGGTTGAACAACAACAATCCCTACATATGAACAAGTTCCATTCTGAGAGCGTGTTTGTAAGTCCAATTTGTAAGTCCACAAAGTTAGCCTAGGTACCCAGCTAACAGTTGGCTACACTCTACCAGTTACATCACTGCTACTTTTACCTTTGCTTCCAGACGTCCTGGGCTGGAAATAATGTGCTACTGTACCCTGTACGGTGTCATGCAGTAAAGCTTACAAAAGCACAACCACTTTTAGAGGATGCACAAACAGGACAATGTATGCCACGCATGTGAACCAACTTATGTGGTTGGACATGCGGACACATGGTCTCATCTTTGAAAGTCTACAGCTTGGATGTTATATCATGTAGGGGACTTAACCTTACTTCTGCTTACTGAAAGGAGGAAAGAACCTAAATATTTATTGTGGACTTAGAGTGGTCTAGAGACTGGAGATCTTCGTATACTATGTCATCTGGCCCTTGTCACAATTCTCTGAGGCTGATAGTATTGCTTATTTTTTGCAGATGAATAAACTGAAGATAGTGGTGGTGGTTTAGTTGCTAAGTCTTATCTGACTCTTGTGACCCCATGGACTGTAGCCTGCCAGGCTCTTCCGTCCATGGGATTCTCCAAGCAAGAATTCTGGAGTGGGTTGCCATTTTCTTCTCCAGGAGATCTTCCCCACCCAAGGATAGAACCCGGGTCTCCTGCATTGCAGGCAGGTTCTTACCGACTGAGCTATGAGGGAAGCCCAACTGAAGATGAAAGTGAAAGTCGCTCAGTTGTGTCCAACTCTTTGTGACCCCAGGGACTATAGAGTCCATGGAATTCTCCAGGCCAGAATACTGGAGTGGGTAGCCGTTCCCTTCTCCAAGGGATCTTCCCAACCCAGGGATCAAATCCAAGTCTCCTGCATTGCAGGCGGATTCTTTTACCAGCTGAGCCACCAGGGAAGCCAACTGAAGATGACAGAAGGTCAATTGTCAGAGCAAATTCGGGCATGTCTTTCAAGCTCAGGGTTTACTATCAGTATTAAGGCCATAGGTTTCTACATCAGGGTTCCTTTCCTTTCAATTCAGTCAGTAATTTCATTGCTTTTTGGAATTTTACTTTACAGTGTCTTTTATGTACCTCCGGCTAAGTTTGCAAAAATAATTTTCATATAAGCATTTATTTACTCAAAACATGTTTATTACATCATATGCCTGATATGCCAGGCGTTGTGTTACATGTTGTGGAATCAAAGTAAATATCTTCGTTGCCACATATAATTCTCCTGCATTCTGGTAAAGCCAGGCATGTAATCGGATCATCGCTGTGAGGCGCCTGCGCAGACACTCACACCCTGGCAAGGCAATCCTGGCAAGGTTCAGGAGCATCAGTGCTTCAGGTCCACATCCGTATTGGATTACTGACTTTCTGAGAAATTCTGACAGAGCCCCCATGGATACCTCTGAACCTCAGATCTCGGCTCTTTTCCCCCTGTAATGAGCTCTACAAACTGTTCACTTCCTTTCCCAAGGAAACAACAGCCAAGAGCCAACTTTGCTGCTGGAAATCCATCCCACTTAACTTTGCTTTAGTTAATTATTTGCACAATACAGGTAATAGCTACCCTAGGGGCCACGGTAGAGCTTAAATAATTAATGTTTATAACATCTTTGAAAATGTAGCATTGAAGCTACTAAGTAAGTGCAAATTATTATTATTATTAACGTCATTGCCATCCTCATCCATCTATTTCACATGTAGCCAAGGGCAGTCTCCAAGAGGTGAATCATGGTGCTTATCTTCAGACCTGGCTTCATCTTCTAAGCTTGACTGCTTGATCTGAGAGTCTGACCCTAATTGTAGGCAATTAGAGCAATTGAAAAAAGTTGTCTGCCTCTGAAAAGACACCATCTCCTGCTTCTACTTCCTTGACTCTGTTTCAACTTCTGGTTGCTCAGGCTCTCTCCTGATCCTCACCACAATCATGTCAATGTATGTAATACATTATGTAGAAATTCTCCTTAGCAACCTGACCTGGATGCCCTGGGAGCCCTAAGATCTCATCTACTGTGTACAGCAGGGGACTGAGATCGAGGACAGTGAGTAATAGATTCAAACTGAGAATGTCAATAAGCCCATGTTTGGTTTAGCAGTTGAGGCTGTACTCCTAAGCCTATTTGGAAAGAGAAAAATTAAATGAAGGCATATAAACATTTTTGAATAAAGTTATTTAGTAGCTGATCGCTAGTTATTTGACTTATTTCAATCTGTTGTTTCAAAGAGAATGCCAATTATTATAAAAATTCAATTATTTTAAATAGTGAAAAAATTTTATTTTTACTGATGCATTTCCTTGTGTCTTTTTTATCCCTCTGGACAATTCTTAATATTCCTCATGATCAAATTCTTCCTCATTTAGGAAAATTCCCTGCATCACTCTATCCTGTGATAAATTTCCTTTCCCTGACTATGTGATATACCTTGTCTACATCTTTTATTTAGTAATACTTGCTGCTCTCTGACAATCTTCCAATGTTTTCACTGACAACTTTTTCAGAGGTTTATATCTTTTTTTTTTTTTTCAATTACTTTACACAGCCATTATGGGTTGTAAGAAAGAGGTGTTCATCTGTGCATCCTCTGAAATGCCTAAGTTAGATCATTAGAATTGGGACTTGATGACATTTGTTTATCTTCTCCATCTAATTCAGTAAAGAAAGCAGCTCCAAACTTTATATCCCAGAGATTATTTGACATCCCCACTGCATATTATGTCAAGGCTGTTTTACCTTTTTCCCTCTCTCCTGGGCACATGGCTAGACTAGATTTTGCAGCATCTCTTGCAATTAGATTAGGTCGTGTAATTGATGTTGGTCAATGCAATATGGTAGATATGATGCCATTGCTTGAAAAGGCCTGTATGTATATTTCTCTTAGACATATCTCCCTGCTTGCCCTATTCTATTCAGTAGCAGGCTGAATGGATAACAGCCTAAGGACCTAGAGAAAGGCAGTGTCACAAGATGAAAAGATCCCCAAGCCACCACCTAGGGAAGAATTTCCCAAAAGACCTATGTGGCCTGGAAGACCCATGGGGTCTGTTGCATGAGTGAGAAATAAACTTTAATTCTGATAAACCACAGATTGGGGGGATTGTTTTCTACAGAAGCCCAAGTTGACTCATAAAAACAGCTGACAATCATCTCATCCCTAATATATTCAAAATGCAACACTTGTTTTCTTTCTTCTTTATTCCCCAAATCCAGAACTTCAGCAAGTCTTACCTAACTTCTGGAAGTGTATCTCAAAATGCATCAGACCTGTCCATTTGTCTCCACTGTTCTATATCACCTCCATGATCTTACATAAAGTTCTTATTATTTCTCATCAGGATTCTATAACTGCTCCTGCTGCTTCCACTCTAACAGTTTTCTTCTCTTCAATCCACTCACTACGCAGCAACCAAACTCATCTTTTTAGGACAAAACTTAAACCATATCACGCTCTTATTTAGAACCCTTCAGGAGCTTAACCATTGCACCAAAAATAAATTTCAACTCCTAATCTTGACCTGCAAGATCCTGCATGTTCTGGCCCCTGCCTAGCTCACCAACCTCATCTCACTTTCCAACTCCCTACAAAGTCTAGTCATCTGGAATTCTTTCAGTTTCCTTAGTAATCTAAATGTTTATCTCTTCCAAGATCTTCACCCATGCAGATTACCTTCTTTGAAGATTTTTTTCTCTTTGCTCCTCACACAGCGAGTTCCTTCCTACCTTTTAAATCACTGTTTAAACATCCCTTCTTTAGAGAGATTTCCTCTGATAGCAATATCTAAGGAAAATGTCTACCCTGTGATATACTTTATTGCAGTATCTTGCTTTTTTCCATGTTAGAAATTACCAGCATTTTAAATTACATGTAGCAGATATGAACCTCGGGCCACTAGTTAAGAAGTCCAAGAATCATAGCTCTATTTTCCATAAATGGATGCAATTTCCTTCTCTATTATATTTCAAGATCCCACTCCATTTGTGTATTGATTATGATATAGGTGTCAGATGCTATAACAAAGTGCCAAAAAATAGTGACTAATAAAGGACAGAAATGGAATGGACCTAACAGAAGCAGAAGATATTAAGAAGAGGAGGCAAGAATACACAGAAGAACTATACAAAAAAGATCTTCACGACCCAGATAATTATGATGATGTGATCACTGACCTAGAGCCAGACATCCTGGAATGTGAAGTCACGTGGGCCTTAGAAAGCATCACTACGAACAAAGCTAGTGGAGGTGATGGAATTCCAATGGAGCTATTTCAAATCCTAAAAGATGATGCTATGAAAGTGCTGCACTCAATATGCCAGCAAATTTGGAAAACTCAGCAGTGGCCACAGGACTGGAAAAGGTCAATTTTCATTCCAATCCCAAAGAAAGGCAATGCCAAAGAATGCTCAAACTACCGCACAATTGTACTCATCTCACACGCCAGTAAAGTAATGCTCAAAATTCTTCAAGCCAGGCTTCAGCAGTACCTGAACCATGAACTTCCAGATATTCAAGCTGGTTTTAGAAAAGGCAGAAGAACCAGAGATCAAACTGCCAACATCCACTGGATCATTGACAAAGCAAGAGAGTTCCAGAAAAACATCTATTTCTGCTTTATTGACTATGCCAAAGCCTTTGACTGTGTGGATCACAATAAACTGTGGAAAAATCTTCAAGAGATGGGAATAGCAGACCACCTGACCTGCCTCTTGAGAAACCTATATGCAGGTCAGGAAGCAACAGTTAGAACTGGACATGGAACAACAGACTGGTTCCAAATAGGAAAAGGAGTATGTCAAGGCTGTATATTGTCACCCTGCTGATTTAACTTCTATGCAGAGTACATCATGAGAAACACTGGGTTGGAAGAAGCACAAGCTGGAATCAAGATTGGCGGGAGAAATATCAATAACCTCAGATATGCAGATGACACCACCCTTGTGGCAGAAAGTGAAGAGGAACAAAAAAGCCTCTTGATGAAAGTGAAAGAGGAGACTGAAAAAGTTGACTTAAAGCTCAACATTCAGAAAATAAAGATCATGGCATCTGGCCCCATCACTTCATGGGAAATAGATGGGGAAACAGTGGAAACAGTATCAGACTTTATTTTTTGAGGCCCCAAAATCACTGCGGATGGTGACTGCAGCCATGAAATTAAAAGACACTTACTCCTTGGAAGAAAAGTTATGACCAACCTAGATAGTATATTCAAAAGCAGAGACATTACCTTGCCAAAAGGTCTGTCTAGTCAAGGCTATGGTTTTTCCAGTGGTCATGTATGGATGTGAGAGTTGGACTGTGAAGAAAGCTGAGCTCCGAAGAATTGATGCTTTTGAATTGTGGTGTTAGAGAAGACTCTTGAGAGTCCTTTGGACTGCAAGGAGATCCAACCAGTCCATTCTAAAGGAGATCAGCCCTGGCTGTTCTTTGGAAGGAATGATGCTAAAGCTGAAACTCTAGTACTTTGGCCACCTCATGCGAAGAGTTGACTCATTGGAAAAGACTCTGATGCTGGGAGGGATTGGGGGCAGGAGGAAAAGGGGACGACAGAGGATGAGATGGCCGGATGGCATCACAGACTCAATGGACATGAGTTTGAGTGAACTCCGGGAGATGGTGATTGACAGGGAGGCCTGGCGTGCAGCGATTCATGGGGTCGCAAAGAGTCGGACAAGACTGAGTGACTGAACTGAACTGATAGCTTTGTTAAACTTAGTGACTCTCGTGTATTAGAGTTTTTTTCTCTCCCCTGTTATAGTCTGGGAATAAGCAAACCAAGGCTGAAAAGGCCATTTTGAAATGTCAGGGGTCCAAGCTCTTTTTGGATTGTCACTCTGCCTTCCTCATTCTGAGACTTCTGCATACAGGTACAAGATACAGGACAAACTGACTATAATTTGGGGTGGTACCTAAGAAGAGTGCGTGGTTCAGGAAGAAGCTAGGGGTAAAGCAGCTCTGGGGTACGATTCCTGTGGCCCGTGAATGCTCTCACATCAGCAAGGTCTTTGAAGATTTCTAAAGGAGGTGACATTTTAGGAGAAGATAGACATTTTGGTAAAAGAGGGGGAAAAGGATGAAGAAAAGGAAAGCGTAAGTGTTCCAAAATCCGTACTTTTGTTTTTCTCCCTCCTGGTCTGGATATATAGTAAAAATACTAAAAATGCTATAATAATAAGTACAGGTAATATATTAAGAAACTATATGAATATAGTAATCAGTAATATGTACAAAATAGTAAAAAAAAAAAAAAAGTACTGACTACAACAGAAATGAAATTAAATGTGATTACAAACTGTTACAGAGTCCAAGCTGGTCCTGCCTGCTGTACAACAGGCCAATAAATTGAATGACAAGTTGCTGGGGTAAGAAATAGCAACTTTATTTGTAAAGACAGAAGACTGAGAAAATGGTGGGCTAGTGTCCCAAAGAACCATCTTCCCTGTGTTAGAATTCAGATTTCTTTTATACTAAAAGAGGAGGAAATAAGGTCAGACATTTCCTGGTTCCAGTCAGCCTCCAGAGGAGATGTGTTAATTTATTCCTTGCTGCAGTCATTCATAGGTGGACCTAGTCACGATGCTTCCTGTGAGCTAAACAAAAGTATTTTAGCTTAATGCTCACTACCTGGGGGGAAGGGTTTCCAGAGATGGGTCATGATCTATAATTTAAGCTTATAGGCAACATCACTTTAGTGATCAACTTGTAATAAAATGCAAAGTTTCTTTCCTATTGTGGAATGATGAGAAAATCAGGAATATTTGTAGAATATGGAAAGAATCATTTGACAGAAAGTATGATTCTGAGCAACAAAGAATAACAGCCTGGAAAAAGGGCTGGACCTAAGAAATCAACAATTCTTCTGCCAAAGACAAACAAGGATTGTGGCTGAAAGTCAGGTTTCCTGTATCTGGCTAGAAGATTAGCATCAAAGTCACAGATCTAATATTAATTGAAGGAAAGGCTGGCAGTTTGAGCGTTTAAAGTCTTTGGTGAAAGTGCTGTGGTGGAAGCTTTCATCACAAAAGGTTACATAAATTCAAGGAGGGTGAATTTGAATCCTTACCAATGGCAAGATACCACTTTTTTCAAGGGGTTCTGTATTTGTTTTCTGTGCTGTAATACCTCTACCTAGCCACAAGGAGCTCTCCATCCCCATCACTGGCAACCAGTCTCTTTCTGTCTACAGCAGTGGTGAGATAGCCATCTTTCCCTTGGTTAAGAGAAATCCATAGTTTGTTGTATTTGCCAAGACCAAAAATGTCGGGAAGCCAGATTAGCAGAACGGCTGCCATTGACATCTTTCACATCAACCACATCTCAAGAGCCAGGATGTCTCTCTGTTGGTGATCATATCAGATATTACCAGGTCAGCACCATCAATCACCAAAATCAGGTTACCAAACTTTGGACCTGGATGAAACTGGTGTTCTTACCAGTCTCTGCATCAATCTGAATGGTGTCTGTTACTTGCTTTGATGAAAGGATCTGGATAGCTGGTGGTGTAAGCATCATGGATCGTCCTATGAGGGATTCTTTTAGTGCCCACTCTGCACAACTTGTATGTGGCTTCTCAGACATAATACAACGAATAGCAGAGACTTTTGGTGGCATGGATCAAATAGAAATTCTCTCTGGTTTTGTCAGTGCCGATAACATTCATAAAAAAACCAGAAGGGTAGGTTATATCAATTTGGACCTGGTCATCAATCTATTACTCTTTCTTTTCCCTCCTAGCATGGTTAATTATATATATATATATATATATGTGTGTGCGTGTGTGTGTGTGTGTGTGCACGCACGTGCGTGTGTGTAGGTTTTCCCAGGTGCTGCTTCTGGTAAAGAATCTGTCTGCCAGTGCAGGAAATCCAAGAGACTAGGGTTCAGTCCCTGGGTTGGGAAGATTCCCTAGGGGGGGAAATAGCACCCCACTCCAGTATTCTTGCTTGGAAAATCCCATGGATAGAGGAGCCTGGTGTTCTATAGTCCATGGGGTTGCAAAGAGTTGGATATAACTGAGCGTACAATATGTATATGTATGTGTGTGTGTGTGTGTGTGCGTGTGTATATCTCACAAACTCGAAGCTGTCACATACTAAGCAGATGTGATATGTCAACTTAGATTCAACAAAAGAATTGTAATGTTCAGATTAAATCAATGTGGTAAATTTGAATTTTGTTGCTTTTTAGTATCTAAGTAAAGCTTTCAACTTTAACTTGGCTTTATTGTAATAAAAATGTATACATGTAGAGAGCCTATACTTAGTTTATACTTAGTACAGTATGCTTCACATATGGGTATTCCCAAACTTTCTCCTGTCCCCAGGCCCCAAAGGGAAAGCTATTTGCTCACTTAGCTGTCTTCTGTTCCCTACTCTACCCCTCTACTCCAGGGAAGGGTCTGCTCCTGAGCAGATAATGGAAAAGACAACACCATGGTGATGAAGCTTTCCTGGTAGCTCAACTGGTAAAGAATCCACCTGCAATGTAGGAGACCCCCATTCAATTCCTGAGTTGGGAAAATCCCCTGGAGAAGGGATAGGTTACCCACTTCAGTATTCTTGGGCTTCCCTTGTGGCTCAGCTGGTAAAGAATCTACCTGCAATGCAGGAGCCTCCGGTTTGATTCCTCAGTTGGGAAGATCCCCTAGAGAAGGGATAGGCTACCCAATCTAGTATAAACCCAGTGGACTTGGCCCATCAATCATATTGAACAATTGCATGCATATCTGAGTTATTTTATCTCCTGTTAGAGAATACTGAAGTCTGTTCCTTGAGAAAATTTTGAAGGGAAGGCATTCTCTCAGCCTGGGGCCACTGGTTGATTGACAAGAGCAAGTCCATTGCTCAGTTTGTCCAGCATCCAATACCTTGGGGTTGCTACCAATTTCAGGACCCTTTGGGACCATAAACTATTGCTCTTAGGTACAGAATGAACATGAGAAGTTGTATACAAGCTTTGGATAAATCAACAGAGAAGAAATGATCTACCTAGTGATTTCCAAAATAGACAAAAATTCCATTTTAGTAAAAGTTACACAGTAGATGATACGTCAGCACGGAGGAAAGTACAGTGGATTTAAAAGCTTTAAAGTGTTGATGTTCCTCACGGAAGAGCCTAAAACAATGTTATTCTCTTTGGACTTAAGGACAATGGGAGCCTCTTTTGTTGGACAGAAGAGCTTCTTTAGTTTGATATGACCAGAGCATCAAGCATTTATGATGAGAGCCAAGGGAGGAGGCTAAGAGTTAGTGAGGAAACCCGGACAGTAGGGAACAATATTCGACCCTGAGTAGCCATACAATTTTTGCTAAATCTCAGGATGATGGTTTGTGTCAATGGAATAGCCACTAAGTATCTTTCACTCAACATTTATTTGTAATCTCTTGAACTTCCATTTTAAGTTTTCTCCATTATTCCCATGCTTTATGCTCTAAAAAAAAAAAAAAGTATATTTTGTCAGAAGAAGGACTTTATTTTCCTTCCAATAAAAAGAAAAGTCTTGAACCTTTGAGTCCAGTTTCATAAATGGTGAAGTATAGAATAATATGTTAACATGCATCTAGCTTTAGCTTTTTAAATGTACAAAGACCAAATTGCTAATTAAAAGTTCCTAAGCAAGCAAAACTTAAACACTAAGATTATTAGTTTATTAATAGAATAAACCTTCTAGTAATTTTCAGATCTCAAAGTCATTTATTACCTTCTACCACAAAAGACTAAATATAGAATTTCCTTACTTCTCTAGGAAAAAGGGGATAAATGTTTCAGACCACACATGAAGAACAGTTTTGCTGTGGTTTTTAGGTATATTCCCACATTTAACGATAGAAACAGAAAGCAATTTAAGAACATTTTCCATGTGTGTCCAAAATGGAAGACACATCATCCTCTTCACAAAAGAGCCAGCAGTTACTGTTGTCTGCAAAGGGCAGTTAATTCATATCCATGTGCACAGGGGTTCGTGGGTGTCCAGGAATACAAACACACATTCAGTGAGCTTCCCAGAAGTTTTATGATGTTTTCATTTGTGCAGTTTTTCAAATGCAATATATTCTCCTAGGAAGAAGTACTTTCCCCATGGCTTCTGCATACACATGGGATCAAGGCAGCCATTTGATCCCTCACCAGTAAAGAATCTGCCATAAATGCAGAAGATCTGGGTTTGAACCCTGAGTTGGGAAGACCCCCTGAAGAAAGAAATGGCTACCCATTCCAGTATTCTTGCCTAGGAAGCCCCATGGACAGACAAGCCTGGTGGGCTACAATCTATGGGCTCACCAAGAGACAGACACAACTGAGCAACTTTCAAAGGACACACACACACACACACACACATGACCCAACAGCACAAGTGCATAAAATTATGTGAATTTTCCAGCACTGCATGGAAAATTAGAAAAAACTCTGATGTAGTTATTACATCTGCATTTTCTGCAAATGTAATTCACCAAGTGGGACATATTATATCCAGGAAGGATTGGCTATGTCTAGAGAGAGCTAGGTAGTTATTTCTTTTAAAAAATTGTATTTGGCTATGCCAGGTCTTAACTGCTGCATGCAGGATCTGGTTCCCTGCCCAGGGGTTGAACCTGGACCCACTGCATTGGGAGCGTGGAGTCTTACCACTGCACCACCAGGGAAGTCCCCAGGCAGTTATTTCTTATGGGTGGTTATCAGTTCTCTCTCTCTTTTTTGAAAAAAAAAAAAAAAAAATGCAGATTATTTTAAGGCGCACTAGATTTACATATTTTGACTGAATTCAGTTGTTGCTTCCAAAACAATTCACTTTTTTGAGGGGGATAAGAGTTTCCATTTCCTCAACCCCTTTTCCATTCTACCCCACTCCGCTATTACCACCACTAATGAATGAAGCCAGGCAGTGCAAATGTTTTGAGAATGTTCCGAATTTGACAAGGGAAAGTAAAATATTGCATGATTATGTATCACAAATGAGGTTTTGATTGTAGCCACACAACTCAAAGATAAAATGATTTGTTCTAGTTTCATTCTTAGTCTCTTATTGGCTTTGCTCTCCAAGGCACCAATAAGAGAGGGAAAAGAACAGCTTTCCAGGAGGATTTTTCTAAGAATTTCAACCAAAGATCCAAAAGATAATAGCAGAAATCAGATTCAAAAGAAACAAATAAGGGAACAATGGTAAAATGTGCAGAAAAACAATTGAGGACTGTGGTCATCTACCAGCTACATCAGAGATTGGATAGGAAGCCAAGAAGTAGCCAGCATGGTACCAGGGAGCAAACGAATGTTTTCCAAACAGGTGTCATTCATTGGGTGTTTTTAGGAAGCTCTAGGATTGATTGAGATGGTTTCGGCATTAGGTCATTTTTCCACGAAATAGTTCTAGCAACTTTCAAGATGTGAGAGATGATGTATTATTTTTGTATAGAAGCAAACTCTGATTTATTAGGGAGAGTATAGATTAGGAAAGTGACCACCCATGCTTTCTTTTTTATCTTCTTTTCCAGATGTTTTTTGTGTGTTTGTATTCTGTTGTTGTGATGAACTTGAGTATAATTTTGCAAAATTTTGCCTCCATGATAACATACAAGCAGAGCTGGCTGGACTTTCCCAGAAATGGGGGTGCTAAGTAAAGTAACAAGGGCAGAGTCAGGAACTAATGTTTGTATAAACCCTAAAGCAACTTTCAGACCTTAAATGTCAAATCTGCATCAAAATCTAGTTAGAAGGAAGTCATTGTCAGTAAATAATGTCAGTAAATAATTCATTGAATTCTATCTAGGAGACTGTTTTTGTTTTTTTCTGGGTCTTTTCTGCTTATTAGCTTATTATTATAGAATTTTTTTTAAATTTTGTTGAATTATAGTTGGTTTACAATATTGTGTTAATTTCTGCTCTACAGCAAAGTGACTCAGATACACACACACACACACACACACACACACATATCTTTTTTGTATTCTTTTCCATTCTGGTTTATCACAGGATATTAAGTATAGTTCCCCGTGCTAGTAGAGAAAATTTTAATTTTTATTCTATAAGGCAGAGAGTTAAACAGTCAGGGACATCTTAAATAAGTTCAAGTAAGGCTGAGATGGAACTAAATTTGGTCAGTTTAATTTTTGGCTGCTCTTCAATTTAGTTTAAACCACAGTTATCACTGATCCGTTCAGTTGCATAATTCATTCTACTTAAGAATGTTCGTCTCTCCCATGCCACACAAGTAGAGCTGGCTGGACTTTCCCAGAAATGGGGGTGCTAAGTAAAGTAACATGGGCAGAGTCAGGGGCTAAGATAACACATCTCTACCGTGAAATATGCCACAAGAACAAAGGTGGAAACCATTTGATCCGTTTCTTGGAATCATTCTTCTTAAAATGTAATTAGCATATGATTTTATTGACTGTGTACTTGAGATTAAAACCGAAGATATATATTCTCCTATATGAAAAAAAAAAGTGTTTCTTATTTTGGTAAACTTGATAATGTGTCCCTAATGTTCTAGAAAGAACTCTGGAATCCTGGTGCCTGGAAATGAGAAAAATACCTAAGCTCTAAATTTCAGAGGGTAGAAGAGATCAGTTTCATTTTAAATTCTTCTTCAATTTAGTTGACAGCACCAGGGTATCATTTGACTTGCATGTTTTCAGCATATATTTGGAGGTTACTAGGCTAAATGAGGTGAAGGAGGAGTTTATGGTAAAATATCCTTGCCCTTGAGCAATGTATAAACATGTGTATTCTTAGACGCTTTGTTAACACAGGACAATGTGCTGATACATTTGTAACTCACCTAAATATTCCAGCAAACAAGATGTCACAAAGATATGGTATCCTCATGGCACAAAAATGTAGACATTTATGATGTGTTGTTTTATGTTTTCAGTAAATTGTTTCATAATAATGGCTGTGTGTGGGAAGCTGTGGTGAATTAGCGTTGAACCAGGGGTGAGACTTTTTCCTATTCCTCCCTTCCCCATAAGCTAATTTCACCTTGCTACCCAGGCTGGTCTGCAAGGTCTATTCCCACAAGATCTTTCCCTTCACAAATTCACATTTATCGTATAAGATTTTAAATTTCAAAAATCACCTGAAACGTGCTGTTTCACTTCTGTGTCCTGCCCAAGTGCCTGCCACATAGTTAACCCAATAAATAGTTACAGAAAGAAGAGAGGAAAGAAGAAAGGATGAAAGGAAGAGAGGGAGGGAGGGTTCTATGCTCTGTGTACATTGTGGTCACACTGGATACTGTAGTAAGTGTGGTGTGGTGTGTATAGCTCAGACAGTCATAGGTCTCTCCCTGTGTTGTTGGTTGACATGTCCTGTTCTGATGTTGACTAGAACAAACCACCTGTAACTAGCAAGCTGGTCACCATTTTATTTTTAATTTTATTTTATTTAATTAATTTTCATTGGCATACAGTTAATTTACAACATTGTGTTAGTTTTGCTGTCAAAGTTAATCAGTTATACATATACATGTATCTACTCTTTTTAAGATTCTTTTCCCATATAGGTTATTACAAAGTATTAAGTAGACTTCCCTGCAGCAACCTTATTTTTAGAGAGTAATCACAAAATGGGGAGAGATTTAGGCCAGTCACCATTTTAAAGATTTGATCTCAACAAATATCTACCTGTCTGATTCACTGTTCCATGCTCTGTAAAATTTGGTGTTCAGATCATTTGAGTTACTACATCAGGCCCTTTAAAAAAATTTTTTAATAATTTTCCTGTAAAAGGAGTGTATCTTTTTTGACTATTGAACACTAGGTAAATGTGTAATTTCAGTGTTTGGGGAGTCCTGGATTCAGTGAGAATGATACTTCTGTTGTATTTCTATGACATAGATGCACATAGAAGTGGTCCCGCTGATTGGAAGGAAATAAAGGAAAGAATCTAGTTATGAAAAAACTAGATGATTGAGGAGGGAAGGAATCTAAGACATGAGCTCTCACTATCTACTCTCCTGCTGTACCTGTTGTCTGACTACAGGGAACCTGCCCATCTTATTCCCACCACAGGAAGCCCATCTACATTTCTGGTGGCTGACAAGGTGAGCAAGAACTCAGGGCACTGTGGGTTATGTAAGCGTGAGCTCTCTACTCACTGTAGAAGTTTTGGTTGGTTCAGGCTCTATTCGCGGTATTGCCAGGGAAGATCAGCTGACCGTCTACTGAGTGGTCCCTTAGGGCAACATTTCCAGTAGTGAATTCTCCTTTGTTAGGCAACTGGTCCTCAAACTTTTAATATCAGTAGTTATCTTGCTAATGTTTCATAATTTAGTGAACTTATGGGATATGCACCCATGCTCACAAAACTTCGAAGATGTTTTGTACACCTGAACCTAACACAATATTGTAAATCAGCTCTATTTCAATAAAAAAGTACAAACTTCCAGATACAAAAGAAATGTCATGCAGATATAATGTACAAAATGGTAACTATAGTAAATAATACTATATGGTGAATTTGAAAGTGTCTAAGAGAGTACATCTAAAAAATTCTCATCACAAGAAAATAAAATTGTAAATCTGTGAGGTGATGGATGTTAACTAGATGTTGTGGTGATAATTTCACAATGTACACAAGTATTGAATCATATCATATACCTGAAACTAATATAATATGTCAGTTATGCCGCAATATTTTTTAAAAATAAATCAAGTAGATAGATGACCCTCAGGAACAGAAAAAGGAGAGCGAGTTCACATTTTGAACATTCATTGAGCTATCCATTTATAATTTGTGAAATGTTTGCATGTTTGTGAAAACTCAGTAAAAACTTATTTCAGAACATATCTATTCAACAAGCTGCTTTGCTTGTTTAAGAAATGAGGAAACTAATCCTCATTTTAAGCATTAGTTGGGCAAGTAGTTGTTAGGAAATTTAAATATTGTATAGAAGATTAGATGAAGTGACTTTTGGTTATGTAATATTTTGACCCTTATGTTGTGTAATTTTCTGATGCTAGGCTGAAGTCTCCTATATCTTCAATCATTCTTCAGATAACCTGGTTTCATGTCCATCCATTATTGTAAACCAATTTCTTTTGAAGGCAAATGGTTCTCCAAGAACAGAACCGTCAGCTTTGTTGTTCTAATTGCCACAGAGTGCCTTCAGATTTTATGAAATTTCGCTGATGTGTTTCAGCACTTGTGCCGTGAGTCTTTGCCAGACAGTCCTCAGTAGCAGAAACTAAATCCCATTAACCTTCATGTTGTTCTTACTCTCCCTCACTTTCCAAGTTGTACTAAGTGCTCAAAGTTTGGGGGCTGCTGTTGACATGTTGTTTGCTATTTCAGTCCCTTTGGTTCTGGGCATCTTCAGGGAATATTAACAGAAATGGAAAACAAATGTAAGTAAAAAGGCAAAAAGGAGTATAAAGCAGGCAGAAAGAGCAATTTTTGTCTTACAAAGTGAAGCTAGAAGTAATTTTTTTAATTAATTTTATTTTATTTTTAAACTTCACATAATTGTATTAGTTTTGCCAAATATCAAAGTGCATCTGCCACAGGTATACATGTGTTCCCCATCCTGGACCCTCCTCCCTCCTCCCTCCCCATACCATCCCTCTGGGTCGTCCCAGTGCACTAGCCCCAAGCATCCAGTATTGTGCATCGAACCTGGACTGGCATCTCGTTTCATACATGATATTTTACATGTTTCAATGCCATTCTCCCAAATCTTCCCACCCTCTCCCTCTCCCATAGAGTCCATAAGACTGTTCTATATTGATGGAGGAGGAAGCCACAGCAAAGAATCCAAAGCATGTGATTCATGAGATACAGTGAGTCTCAAGTGAGAACAAAGTGTGACAGAGTAAGTTCAGTCCTTGAGAGCTGCTGGTAAACTACAAACATGGATCAAAACTGAATTTTAAATTCTTGATTGGAAGCTACTAAGAAAAAATAAAATACATACAGTCTGTATAAAAAACAAAACAAAGATTTTAGGAATCTTCCTGCAAATTTATCCACAGAAGGAAAGCAGTTTATATCTCTGTGTTCAGCATGGGGTTTATAAGATGCCAGGCATTTTACCAGGTGTCACTGCATATCTGGAAGATAGCTCTTATTTGTAAATATGATTGAGTATTCCTGTCTTGCGTTCTGTGAGGCCTTCCTATATACATGCTTTCTTGATTTTTGTATCTTAAATGGGTTTCTGTCACTTGCAACCAAAAGCACACTAGTATTTAAACCTGCAAGTGTTTCTTTTCTTTTTTTTTTAAATAGAACCTTGGAGAAAATACGGAACTAACTCATGAGGGCTGGAAGCAGTGAGCTTCCATTTCCCCATTCCAAAAATGAATGAAAAATAGAATGACAAACTATTAATTTTGGGTAACGATAACTGGTTTTTCTCTTGACATCAGATCATATGCTCTTTGAGGCTGAAGTTTTAATAATTTTGTAGTAAATTATTGGGCTTTCCAGGTGGCTGAGTGGTAAAGAATCTGTGTGCCAATTCAGGAGATGCAGGTTCAATCCCTGGGTTGGGAAGATTCCCTGGAGAAGGAAAGGCAAACCACTCCAGTATTCTTGCCTGGGAAATCAAATGGACAGAGGAGGCTGGTGGGCTACAGTTTATGGGGTTGCAAAGAGTCAGACATGATTTCTTGTTGTTCCATAGACTACAGCACACCAGGCTTTCCTGTCCTTCACTAGCTCCAGGAGTTTGCTCAAACTTATGCCCATTGAGTCAGTGATGCATCCAACCATCTCATCCTCTGTCACCCTCTTTTCCTCCTGCCCTCAATCTTTCCCAGCATCAGGGTCTTTTCCAATGAGTCAGTTCTTCCCATCAGATGGCCAAAGTATTGGAGCTTTAGCTTCAGCATCAGTCCTTCCAATGAATATTCAGAGTCTGTTTTCTTTAGGATTGACTGGTTTGATCTCTTACCATCCAAGGAACTCTCAAGAGTCTTCTGCAGTACCACAATTAGAAAGGACATGACTTAGGGGCTGAGCAACAACAAAAGTAAATTATTAAATGAGCAGAAATTGCTGAATATTTCTAATGGTCTCCATAGATGCATTTCAAGAGGGCAAGTTCCTGTTCAAGGTTACTTTGCTAAAAAATAAAATTGGAAATAATGGAGTAAGTATATAACTTTGTTATAGGGAATATCTTAAACTGCTTAAGATCAAATTGTCATTGGTCTTTCTGAGTTGTGATATTAGTATAGTGTTTTTTAATAAACTCTACTTCTGATACTAAAGATAACATAGGGTTGTGGTTTGAAATATGAATATGCAGAAAAAGAGATGAATCAGAGAACACCAGTTTCACAGTCTCTTACTCCTCTTATCTCACAAAGCACCCTTTGATAATTGCTATATTATGCAGTTCTGGATGGAAATTAACCTTAGCATTCCATCGTTCTTGAGCTGTGCAGTCCAGTAGGGCAGCCACTAGCCATATGTGGCCAGATAAATTTAAATTAATTAAAATTAAATAAAATGAAAAATGTAGTTCTTCTTTGGCTCAAGCCACTTAGCAAATACTCAGTGGCTATGTATGCTTCAGTTCAGTTCAGTTCAGTCACTCAGTCGTTTCTGACTCTTGCGACCCCATGAATTGCAGCATGCCAGGCCTCCCTGTCCATCACCAACTCCCGGAGTTCACTCAGACTCATGTCCATTGAGTTGGTGATGCCATCCACCCATCTCATCCTCTGTCGTCCCCGTCTCCTCCTGCCCCCAATCCCTCCCAGCATTTTTCTGGGCTCCAAAATCACTGCAGATGGTGATTGCAGCCATGAAATTAAAAGACGCTTACTCCTTGAAAGGAAAGTTATGACCAACCTAGATAGCATATTCAAAAGCATAGATATTACTTTGCCAACAAAGGTCTGTCTAGTCAAGGCTATGGTTTTTCCAGAAGTCATGTATGGATGTGAGAGTTGGACTGTGAAGAAAGCTGAGTGCCAAAGAATTGATGCTTTTGAACTGTGGTGTTGGAGAAGACTCTTGAGAGTCCCTTGGACTGCAAGGAGATCCAACCAGTCCATCCTAAAGGAGATCAGTCCTGGGTGTTCTTTGGAAGGAATGATGCTAAAGCTGAAACTCCAGTACTTTGGCCACCTCATGCGAAGATGTGACTCATTGGAAAAGACCCTGATGCCTAATGTTTACCATAATGGATGGCACAAAATAACAGCATTTCCATCACTGGAGGAAATTTTATAAGATAGCTCTGATCTAAAATTAATTTATGTAAAAAAAATATCTAGATGCCCAAGTCAGCCCTACTGTGTTTTGTTTATGCTCCAAGGCTGATAACTTTAAATAGAAAGTAGAAAAATGGACAATGTCTTAAGTTTGTAGTTCAGTCTACATTAGACTACACAGTTTCCTATATTATTAATTAGCAAGGAGTGTCTACAATAATGGTATTGAGCAGCAGCCACTTAAATAGTCTTAGGGTAATTATTTGATCAAAAATATTCTCAAGACTGAAAAAAAGTGGCCACATTTCTCAACATCTTAAGTAATTCACAGTCACCAAAATCACCACCAAGAGAATTGAGCAACTCAGTTGGGACAGCCTGGGGATTCTACAATGCCTCTTTCATGGATGATCCTGAAAAACAGTGAAAATCTTTCCAGGAGTCTGATCTTGGGGTCCATATTGACCAATTATGAGGCTTAGTCAGTTATCAAAGAAGTCAGTCACACATCCAATGTCCATCTTGTTACCACCATCTCTAAGTGTCCAAGGTGTGTGTTCCCCTCTCTAATTCTTTAAATGGGAATTTTCACTACTGCTGTCTTCCCCTCCCCAGCCCACCCTCTGCCACCTTGAGTTATATTAGGGGAGAATGTTAAGTCTATATTTTTTGTACCTCAAGAGCCTTGTTTGCGCCTGAAGAAGCCCTCTAGAGAAGGAATCTTGAGTTTCTGAACTGATGATCATGTCACTTCTTGAACATTCAGTCAGTTCACTTCAGTCACTCAGTAGTGTCCGACTCTTTGCAACCCCATGAATTGCAGCACGCCAGGCCTCTCTGTCCATCACCAACTCCTGGAGTTTACTTAAATTCATGTCCACCAAGTCAGTGATGCCATCCAGCCATCTCATCCTCTGTTGTCCCCTTCTCCTCCTGCCCCCAATCCCTCCCAGCATCAGGGTCTTTTCCAAAGAGTCAACTCTTGGCATGAGGTGGCCAAAGTATTGGAGTTTCAGCCTTAGCATCAGTCCTTCCAATGAACACTCAGAACTGATCTCCTTTAGAATGGACTGGTTGGATCTCTTTGCAGTCCAAGGGACTCTCAAGAGTCTTCTCCAACACCACAGTTCAAAAGCATCAATTCTTTGGCACTCAGCTTTCTTCACAGTCCAATTCTCACATCCATACATGACCACTAGAAAAACCATAGTCTTGACTAGATGGACCTTTGTTGACAAAGTAATGTCTCTGCTTTTCAATATGCTGTCTAGGTTGGTCATAACATTCCTTCCAAGGAGTAAGTGTCTTTTAATTTCACGGCTGCAATTACCATCTGCAGTGATTTTGGAGCCCAAATAAAGTCTGACACTGTTTCTACTGTTTCCCCATCTATTTGCCATGAAGTGATGGGACCAGATGCCATGATCTTCGTTTTCTGAATGTTGAGCTTTTAGCCAACTTTTTCACTCTCCTCTTTCACTCTCATCAAGAGGCTTTTTAGTTCCTCTTCACTTTCTGCCATAAGGGTGGAACATTAACAGGATGTAATTTCTAATTGTCTACTTCACAGTTGGTAGAGTGGGGTTGAGTGGACTTGAGGTTCATGGAACAGGTAAAGTAGGTTAAGCAAAAAGTTCATTAGGAATTTTGTGTGAAAATGAGGAAATACATGTGTTAGAGAAGTCATAGAATGATGAATAACTCTTTAGTTGTGACTAATTCCAAATCTGGCAGAACATCTCTCCTCAATCTGACATATTAGTGTTTTTGTTTTTGTTTTTGTTTTTAATAGTATGACTCCTTCTTGGCTCCCGTAGTTTGGTGAAGCTTGCTTACTCCTTGGAAGAAAAGTTATGACCAACCTAGATAGCATATTCAAAAGCAGAGACATTACTTTGCCAACAAAGGTCCATCTAGTCAAGGCTATGGTTTTTCCTGTGGTCATGTATGGATGTGAGAGTTGGACTGTGAAGAAAGCTGAGCGCTGAAGAATTGATGCTTTTGAACTGTGGTGTTGGAGAAGACTCTTGAGAGTCCCTTGGACTGCAAGGAGATCCAGCCAGTCCATTCTAAAGGAGATCAGCCCTGGGTGTTCTTTGGAAGGAATGATGTTGAAGTTGAAACTCCAGTACTTTGGCCACCTCATGCGAAGAGTTGACTCATTGGAAAAGACTCTGATGCTGGGAGGGATTGGGGGCAGGAGGAAAGGGGGATGACATAGGATGAGATGGCTGGATGGCATCACTGACTCCATGGACATGAGTCTGAGTGAACTCCGGGAGTTGGTGATGGACAGGGAGGCCTGGCGTGCTGCGATTCATGGGGTCGCAAAGAGTCGGACATGACTGAATGACTGAAATGAACTGAACTGAACTGATATTTATCTAAAGGCTTTTCCCAGACTTTCCCTATAGCCAGAGCTGATCAGTTTAAAGATGAGCACCAGACCTAGGCATGATAAAATGAAGTATGAAAGTCCAGAATGTGATCATGGACAATCTTTCAGGAAAAAGAACATACAATTAGGAGCAGGGAATCCTGAGTCTCATCATAACTGTCAGTTTGTTCAGCCTGGGACATATCACTTTATATCTCTGGACCTAAGTTTCTTCATATGTAAGAAGAAAGGCTTGATACTAAAATATTGTTATATCCCAGGGTATTGTCTATGGAATGTTAGTGACCATAATGCAAGGGGGAAAATGGCGTTGGTCAGTTCTGCACTTACTGAAGTTTCTTTGCAATAAGACTTCTCTGAACATTTAATAAATTAATGTGCACTGTGAATCTTCTAGGAAGATCCAAATGTACAATATTTACTTAATTTCTTTGATATCATATCATTTTCTTCCCTAGGAGGCTTTCACAAGGCAATGTTTCCATGGAATATGTTTTGAAAAATATAGCAGAAGATCTTCTCTGAGATCCTTTGCTGCTCAATGATCCCAAGCATTTCATGCTCCCAGCTTTCACTGGCTTATGGTACAACTCAGTGGATAAGAGAGCATTTAATATTGATATTAATATTAATACATAGTTTGAAATCAGACCCTCACTTCAGTTAGAAATCTTGTGAGGCCCCCAGATGTGTTGCATAGTGCCAAGCAGGCAGCTTGACTGGATTTTTGTTCAAATCAGGCAAGCCTTTGGCATGGAGCAGAAAGAGAGAGTGAGGATTCTGGCTGCCTTTTCCATTAGCCACGCAGCAGCTGCAGCCCATGGCTGAACTGTTCTTCGTTTTAACTGGGCATGTGTCCAGTAGCACTGAAGAATATAGACAAGGAAGAAAGGGATGATAGATTCCCTTTAGGATCTGAAGGACAGCAAGCTACTACCTATCCTTAACTAAAGGAATCCTAGAGCATTTACCCAAGATTCCAACATTGAGGGCAGGAGGAGAAGGGGGAAACAAAAGGATGATTTGGATAGGTGGCATCATCAACTCAGTGGATGTGAGTTTGAGCAAACTCCAGGAGATGGTGAAAGACAGGGAACCCTGGCATGCTGCAGTCCATGGGGTTGCAAAGAGTCAGACACAACTGAGCTGGTGAACAACAACCAACATTAGAAGCTATTTGAAAGGTCATCTCATCTGGCTACTCAGTGGCTACTTGACTTCTTTTGGTCACAGTGTTAGATATTTTCATTGAGAAACACATTAACAGCAAAGCAAGCTATTGTACCCATAGAGATCTAATAAGCAGAAAAGGCTCCTTTATTGACTCCCTACAGATTTCTTCTGTTGGTTTGGTTCTACCTTCTAGGATCATTTAGAATGAGGGTAAACCAGTCTCACATGACAGACCTAAAAATCAGAAGGAGGGTCACCTTGTAGTTCTGAAGATCAGATGAAATGCCAATGAAACTGCTTTGAAACCATTCAATGACATGATGGATATATATAGAAAATTACATTGAGCATTTTTTATAATCTCCTTGTACCATCTTCTCTCAAAGTTGGGATACACAATTTTTGCTTAAGTCACTAGATATCTGCATATTTCTAAAAGAATATTTATATAGCTAATGTATGCAATATATGGAACATAGTGCTTTTGTTAGCATATGGGTAAATATTATATATAATTCACATTGAGCACCAAGATAGAAATCCCCAAATATGCATGCAGCAGCTGTAATATAATCATACACTGGCAGTGAATTATTGTCTGAAGGTGAACCATATAATAAGCTCTGCAATGGTCAGTGGGTGAAGAACTCAGAGGAGGGGCCTACCAGGGATTTTGTCTGGGGAACTGTTTGATCTGTTGCCAACTTGGTCACAGATATCGATTACAGAAAATTCTATGAGATATGCATATCATTAACTTAGTAACATAATATTTTGGTCTCTATGGTGCTCCTCTTGAATGTATAAATGTAGCTAACATGTGTTTCTGCCAATGAGAGATTTTTTTAGGTGAATCACCATAAAACTTGGGGGGAGTAAAGAGCTTTCTGATATTTTAACAGAAACTACAGAAACTAAACTGCATTAATCAATCCTTTGGAAGTTTTTCATGAATCACTTTATACCCTAAATGAACTTGGGGAAAAAGGAAAAACAAAAACCTTGAAATGCCTATAGACAAATTGACAAGTTGCTCATTTGACTAAAGCTTTCTTAAGACTCAGAGTGTCAGGAAAATAGCAAGTTAAAAGTTTCTGGAATCTTTGGTTTAATAGATTTTGCTATTTCTTCTGTTCAGAGGGGAATTCACTGTATTTTGAGCATGTCCCAAAGAAAACTTAGACCAAATGATTCTTCCCTTTTCAATTATTTTAAGGGATCATCTTTATGGAATTATGTGTTATCTCAGAAAGGAGTTCTTTGTTATTATCTCTACTAATTTGCCTCAAACTACCATTCCTTTTCTTGAACAATTTTTCACTAAGACTTCTGTCAGGTATAAATGATTAATCATTCTTTATTTTTAGCAATTCACACATTTTCTAGTAAATAATTTGAAAACAAACATTTGAATCCTCTTTAGTTTTCTGACTCTTATCAGAAATTGAATTTTATTTGGCTCATTTGTTGGCATTGAATTGAAAACATCACTTAAAATTACCATGAGTGATCTGAGAAACTACGGAATAATTTATATCTAAAAGTTGGATAGACCTCCATTATTATCTGTAGAGTTTTCCATCCAATGTAGGAGTGTAAGGAATTTCTGACAGGTTAATATTCAACCAATCGTTTTCCTTTCCTTCCTTTCTTCCCTCCTTCTGTCCATTTGTCTGTTAAGTTTAGACAGACAGATGATAGATAGATAGATTGATGATAGCTAGCTAGCTAGATAGACAGGGGTATTCTGACAGGAAACCAAAATCTTTGGATCAGAAGACAGATTGTTATTACCCGCAGAGCATTTTAGCATTAGTCTTCCAGTCCCCCACAGGGCAACACGATAAGGACAGATGTTCACTTGAACATTCATCAGGATTGTTCCATAGAAGAGGAGCTTGGAAATTATGAGACTCAAAGCTTAAATAATGTGGCTAGCACAAGATCCCATCCTCCCTTCAGAGAGAGAAAGTCCTTCACTCTGGAATATAATCCAATCTTTGGGGAGGAGAATGAGAAATTTCCAGAGTTTTTAGTACCCTAGAGTGGAAACAAGTGACTCCGGGGTAAACAAGTCTTAAAACATATTCACTACAGTGTCTGTTCATCCTTTCACCAAGTCAATACCAGTGTTCTTCCTCAGATTTCCTGCACTGTGCAGAACTGTGGAAATAGTCATTCTAGTGGTGAATGAATATTCAGTGGGGTCTTCAAGTGGTGAAGACAAAGCATAATTAAGATAAAATAGGTAAGTATATTGTACATTAGAAAATGAAGTGCTGAAGGAAAACCTCAAGAGGAGGAGAGAGACTAAAGTGTGAAAGTTGGGAGGGGCAGTTTGAAATTCTAGGGAGGTTTAAAGTGGTCTGGAAGTTGTCTTGCTACCATGTCCCTCACTTTCAAATTACAGATCCCTTTGAAATGAAAGAAAAGATTTGAGGAGATTTTCTTTAACAATTTAGTTTGTTGTTGATGTTGTTGTTTTTCAACTCAGAAATCCTCTGTACTTCTCTTTCGTCTTTCTTTTCCTCCTTCTACACCAGCTGCCATGATAAGAGACAGTTGATGTGGGAAAATCTAAGGTCCCCATTTGATGGGAATTCTCGACAGTTTTGCAAGAGGACACAAATCAAATTAGAAACTAATACCTCAGCCCAAGAACTAAAAAGCAAGAATGTGTGAAAATATGACAACTTGGAATTAAAATGAGGAAATCCCAGATGTTCTGAGGCTGTTTGGCCACAACAACATGAAAGTGATTCAGGGGCGTTTGCCATTTTTTATCCCAGGGTGGCTTCCCTTTCCCCCACCCAGTGCCAAGTCATGTATCTGCTCTCTCTGTGCTCAGAGAATAGAGGTTTATTTTACCATTATCTAAACAAACCAAAAGGAGAAGGACAAACAGACTTCAAGTAAGACTACATATTTTGTTTCAATTCCAAAGTAAATTAGTTTTGAGTTATTCCTTTCCTTGACACAAATAATTGTGACTTGATTAAATACAGAGATTTCAAATGATGGCATTTGGGGCTTTTGATTGGAAAACAAGAGATACTATGAACACAACTCTTGATATTTGAATGTAATCACCTGTCAAAATTGTGAGTAAAATGTCATCTCTTAGATTACGTTTTTATTCTTTCAAATAGTGTATAACGATGACACCACTTCACCCTGAAACCTCTATCTTTTCTTCGTCTGTCTCTTATCATGTATGTCTAGATTTGTTAAATGTTCTTGTTTTTCCTTATTCTTCTAATATGTGCATGTGTGTTAAGTAACTTCAGTCGTGTTCTGCTCTTTGCGCCCTATGCCTGCATCTCCTCTATCAGTTCAGTTCAGTTCAGTTCAGTCGTTCAGTCGTGTCTGACTCTTTGCGACCCCGTGAATTGCAGCACGCCAGGCCTCCCTGTCCATCACCAACCCCCGGAGTTCACTCAGACTCACGTCCATCGAGTCAGTGATGCCATCCAGCCATCTCATCCTCTGTCGTCCCCTTCTCCTCCTGCCCCCAATCCCTCCCAGCATCAGTCTTTTCCAAAGAGTCAACTCTTTGCATGAGGTGGCCAAAGTATTGGAGTTTCAGCTTCAGCATCACTCCTTCCAATGAACACACAGGACTGATCTCCTTCAGAATGGACTGGTTGGATCCCTTGCAGTCCAAGGGACTCTCAAGAGTCTTCTCCAACACCACAGTTCAAAAGCATCAATTCTTTGCTTCACAGTCGAACTCTCACATCCATACATGACCACTGGAAAAACCATAGCCTTGACTAGACGGACTTTGTTGGCAAAGTAATGTCTCTGCTTTTGAATATACTATCTAGGTTGGTCATAACTTTCCTTCCAAGGAGTAAGCGTCTTTAAATTTCATGGCTGCAATCACCATCTGCAGTGATTTTGGAGCCCAAAAAAATAAAGTCTGACACTGTTTCCACTGTTTTCCCATCTATTTCCCATGAAGTGATGGGACCAGATGCCATGATCTTAGTTTTCTGAATGTTGAGCTGTAAGCCAACTTTTTCACTCTCCTCTTTCACTTTAATCAGGAGGCTTTTGAGTTCCTCTTCACTTTCTGCCATAAGGGTGGTGTCATCTGCAAATTTGAGGCTATTGGTATTTTTCCTGGCAAACTTGATTCCAGCTTATGCTTCTTCCAGCCCAGCATTTCTCATGATGTACTCTGCATAGAAGTTAAATAAGCAGGGTGACAATATACAGACTTGACGTACTCCTTTTCCTATTTGGAACCAGTCTGTTGTTCCATGTCCAGTTCTATAGGATTGCCTAATTGTTAGGTGGATTCTTTTTTTTTTTTTTTTTAACTTTACATAATTGTATTAGTTTTGCCAAATATCAAAGTGAATCCAGCACAGGTATACATGTGTTCCCCATCCTGAACCCTCCTCCCTCCTCCCTCCCCATACCATCCCTCTGGGTCGTCCCAGTGCACTAGCCCCAAGCATCCAGTATCATGCATTGAACCTGGACTGGCATCTCGTTTCATACATGATATTTTACATGCTTCAATGCCATTCTCCCAAATCTTCCCACCCTCTCCCTCTCCCATAGAGTCCATAAGACTGTTCTATACATCAGTGTCTCTTTTGCTGTCTGGTACACAGGGTTATTGTTACCATCTTTCTAAATTCCATATATATGCGTTAGTATACTGTATTGGTGTTTTTCCTTCTGGCTTACTTCACTCTGTATAATAGGCTCCAGTTTCATCCACCTCATTAGAACGGATTCAAATGTATTCTTTTTAATGGCTGAGTAATACTCCATTGTGTATATGTACCACTGCTTTCTTATCCATTCATCTGCTGATGGACATCTAGGTTGCTTCCATGTTCTGGCTATTATAAACAGTGCTGCAATGAACATTGGGGTACACGTGTCTCTTTCCCTTCTGGTTTTCTCAGTGTGTATGCCCAGCAGTGGGATTGCTGGATCATAAGGCAGTTCTATTTCCAGTGTTTTAAGGAATCTCCACATTGTTCTCCATAGTGGCTGTACTAGTTTGCATTCCCACCAACAGTGTAAGAGGGTTCCCTTTTCTCCACACCTTCTCCAGCATTTATTACTTGTAGACTTTTGGATGGCAGCCATTCTGACTGGTGTGAAATGGTACCTCATAGTGGTTTTGATTTGCATTTCTCTGATAATGAGTGATGTTGAGCATCTTTTCATGTGTTTGTTACCATCTGTATGTCTTCTTGGAGAAATGTCTATTTAGTTCTTTGGCCCATTTTTTGATTGGGTCATTTATTTTTCTGGAGTTGAGCTGTAGGAGTTGCTTGTATATTTTTGAGATTAGTTGTTTGTCCGTTGCTTCATTTGCTATTATTTTCTCCCATTCTGAAGGCTGTCTTTTCACCTTGCTAATAGTTTCCTTTGATGTGCAGAAGCTTTTAGGGTTAATCAGGTCCCATTTGTTTATTTTTGCTTTTATTTCCAATATTCTGGGAGGTGGGTCATAGAGGATCCTGCTGTGATGTATGTCAGAGAGTGTTTTGCCTATGTTCTCCTCTAGGAGTTTTATAGTTTCTGGTCTTACGTTTAGATCTTTAATCCATTTTGAGTTTATTTTTGTGTATGGTGTTAGAAAGTGTTCTAGTTTCATTCTTTTACAAGTGGTTGACCAGATTTCCCAGCACCACTTGTTAAAGAGATTGTCTTTAATCCATTGTATATTCTTGCCTCCTTTGTCAAAGATAAGGTGTCCATATGTGCATGGATTTATCTCTGGGCTTTCTATTTTGTTCCATTGATCTATATTTCTGTCTTTGTGCCAGTACCATACTGTCTTGATAACTGTGGCCTTGTAGTAGAGCCTGAAGTCAGGTAGGTTGATTCCTCCAGTTCCATTCTTCTTTCTCAAGATCGCTTTGGCTATTCGAGGTTTTTTGTATTTCCATACAAATTGTGAAATTATTTGTTCTAGCTCTGTGAAGAATACTGTTGGTAGCTTGATAGGGATTGCATTGAATCTATAAATTGCTTTGGGTAGTATACTCATTTTCACTATATTGATTCTTCTAATCCATGAACATGGTATATTTCTCCATCTATTAGTGTCCTCTTTGATTTCTTTCACCAGTGTTTTATAGTTTTCTACATATAGGTCTTTAGTTTCTTTAGGTAGATATATTCCTAAGTATTTTATTCTTTCCGTTGCAATGGTGAATGGAATTGTTTCCTTAATTTCTCTTTCTGTTTTCTCATTATTAGTGTATAGGAATGCAAGGGATTTCTGTGTGTTGATTTTATATCCTGCAACTTTACTATAGTCATTGATTAGTTCTAGTAATTTTCTAGTGGAGTCTTTAGGGTTTTCTATGTAGAGGATCATGTCATCTGCAAATAGTGAGAGTTTTACCTCTTCTTTTCCAATTTGGATTCCTTTAATTTCTTTTTCTGCTCTGATTGCTGTGGCCAAAACTTCCAAAACTATGTCGAATAGTAATGGTGAAAGTGGGCACCCTTGTCTTGTTCCTGACTTTAGAGGAAATGCTTTCAATTTTTCACCATTGAGGATAATGTTTGCTGTGGGTTTGTCATATATAGCTTTTATTATGTTGAGGTATGTTCCTTCTATTCCTGCTTTCTGGAGAGTTTTTATCATAAATGGGTGTTGAATTTTGTCAAAGGCTTTCTCTGCATCTATTGAGATAATCATATGGTTTTTATTTTTCAATTTGTTAATGTGGTGTATTACATTCATTGATTTGTGGATATTGAAGAATCCTTGCATCCCTGGGATAAAGCCCACTTGGTCATGGTGTATGATCTTTTTAATGTGTTGTTGGATTCTGATTGCTAGAATTTTGTTAAGGGTTTTTGCATCTATGTTCATCAGTGATATTGGCCTATAGTTTTCTTTTTTTGTGGGATCTTTGTCAGGTTTTGGTATTAGGGTGATGGTGGCCTCATAGAATGAGTTTGGAAATTTACCTTCCTCTGCAATTTTCTGGAAGAGTTTGAGCAGGATAGGTGTTAGCTCTTCTCTAAATTTTTGGTAGAATTCAGCTGTGAAGCCGTCTGGACCGGGGCTTTTGTTTGCTGGAAGATTTTTGATTACAGTTTCAATTTCCGTGCTTGTGATGGGTCTGTTAAGATTTTCTATTTCTTCCTGGTCCAGTTTTGGAAAGTTGTACTTTTCTAAGAATTTGTCCATTTCTTCCACGTTGTCCATTTTATTGGCATATAATTGTTGATAGTAGTCTCTTATGATCCTTTGTATTTCTGTGTTGTCTGTTGTGATCTCTCCATTTTTGTTTCTAATTTTATTGATTTGATTTTTCTCTCTTTGTTTCTTGATGAGTCTGGCTAATGGTTTGTCAATTTTATTTATCCTTTCAAAGAACCGACTTTTGGTTTTGTTGATTTTTGCTATGGTCTCTTTTGTTTCTTTTGCATTTATTTCTGCGCTAATTTTTAAGATTTCTTTCCTTCTACTAACCCTGGGGTTCTTCATTTCTTCCTTTTCTAGTTGCTTTAGGTGTAGAGTTAGGTTATTTATTTGACTTTTTTCTTGTTTCTTGAGGTGTGCCTGTATTGCCATGAACTTTCCCCTTAGGACTGCTTTTACTGTGTCCCACAGGTTTTGGGTTGTTGTGTTTTCATTTTCATTCTTTTCTATACAAATTTTGATTTCTTTCTTGATTTCTTCTGTGATTTGTTGGTTATTCAGCAGGGTGTTGTTCAGCCTCCATATGTTGGAATTTTTAATAGTTTTTCTCCTGTAGTTGAGATCTAATCTTACTGCATTGTGGTCAGAAAAGATGCTTGGAATGATTTCTATTGTTTTGAATTTACCAAGGCTAGCTTTATGGCCCAGGATGTGATCTATCCTGGAGAAGGTTCCATGTGCGCTTGAGAAAAAGGTGAAATTCATTGTTTTGGGATGAAATGTCCTATAGATATCAATTAGGTCTAACTGGTCTATTGTATCGTTTAAAGTTCGTGTTTCCTTGTTAATTTTCTGTTTAGTTGATCTATCCATAGGTGTGAGTGGGGTATTAAAGTCTCCCACTATTATTGTGTTATTGTTAATGTCTCCTTTCATACTTGTTAGCATTTGTCTTACATACTGCAGTGCTCCTGTGTTGGGTGCATATATATTTATAATTGTTATATCTTCTTCTTGGATTGATCCTTTGATCATTATGTAGTGACCTTCTTTGTCTCTTTTCACAGCCTTTGTTTTAAAGTCTATTTTATCTGATATGAGTATTGCTACTCCTGCTTTCTTTTGGTCCCTATTTGCATGGAAAATCTTTTTCCAGCCCTTCACTTTCAGTCTGTATGTGTCCCCTGTTTTGAGGTGGGTCTCTTGTAGACAACATATGTAGGGGTCTTGTTTTTGTATCCATTCAGCCAGTCTTTGTCTTTTGGTTGGGGCATTCAACCCATTTATGTTTAAGGTAATTACTGATAAGTATGATCCCATTGCCATTTACTTTATTGTTTTGGGTTCGAATTTATACACCATTTTTGTGTTTCCTGTCTAGAGAATATCCTTTAGTATTTGTTGGAGAGCTGGTTTGGTGGTGCAGAATTCTCTCAGCTTTTGCTTGTCTGAAAAGCTTTTGATTTCTCCTTCATACTTGAATGAGATCCTGCTGGGTACAATAATCTGGGCTGTAGGTTATTTTCTTTCATCATTTTAAGTATGTCTTGCCACTCCCTCCTGGCTTGAAGAGTTTCTATTGAAAGATCAGCTGTTATCCTTATGGGAATTCCTTTGTGTGTTATTTGTTGTTTTTCCCTTGCTGCTTTTAATATTTGTTCTTTGTGTTTGACCTTTGTTAATTTGATTAATATGTGTCTTGGGGTGTTTCGCCTTGGGTTTATCCTGTTTGGGACTCTCTGGGTTTCTTGGACTTGGGTGATTATTTCCTTCCCCATTTTAGGGAAGTTTTCCACTATTATCTCCTCAAGTATTTTCTCATGGTCTTTCTTTTTGTCTTCTTCTTCTGGAACCCCTATGATTCGAATGTTCTAGCCTTTAATATTGTCCTGGAGGTCTCTGAGATTGTCCTCATTTCTTTTAATTCGTTTTTCTTTTATCCTCTCTGATTCATTTATTTCTACCATTCTATCTTCTAATTCACTAATCCTATCTTCTGCCTCTGTTATTCTACTATTTATTGCCTCCAGAGTGTTTTTAATTTCATTTATTGCATTATTCATTATATATTGACTCTTTTTTATTTCTTCTAGGTCCTTGTTAAACTTTTCTTGCATCTTCTCAATCCTTGTCTCCAGGCTATTTATCTGTGATTCCATTTTAATTTCAAGATTTTGGATCAATTTCACTATCATTATTCGGAATTCTTTATCAGGTAGATTCCCTATCTCTTCCTCTTTTGTTTGGTTTGGTGGGCATTTATCCTGTTCCTTTATCTGCTGGGTATTCCTATGTCTCTTCATCTTGTTTAAATTGCTGAGTTTAGGGTGTCCTTTCTGTATTCTGGCAGTTTGTGGAGTTCTCTTTATTGTGGCATTTCCTCGCTGTGTGTGGGTTTGTACAGGTGGCTTGTCAAGGTTTCCTGGTTAGGGAAGCTTGTGTCGGTGTTCTGGTGGGTGAAGCTGTATTTCTTCTCTCTGGAGTGCAATGAAATGTCCAGTAATGAGTTATGAGATGTCTATGGTTTTGGGGTGACTTTGGGCAGCCTGTATCTTGAAGCTCAGGGCTGTGTTCCTTTGTTGCTGGAGAATTTGCTTGGTATATCTTGCCCTGGAACTTGTTGGCCCTTGTGTGATGCTTGGTTTCAGTGTCGGTATAGAGGCGTTTGATGAGCTCCTGTCAATTAATGTTCCTTGGAGTCAGGAGTTCCCTGTAGTCAGGGTTTGGACTTAAGCCTCCTGCTTCCAGTTATTGGTCTTATTTTTACAGTAGTTTCAAAACTGCTCCTTCTATACAGCGCCATTAATAAAACATCTACATTAAAGATGAAAAGTTTCTCTACTATGAGGGTCACTCAGAGAGGTTCACAGCGTTACATGGAGAAGAGAAGAGGGAGGAGGGAGTTAGAGGTGACCCAAATGAGATGAGGTGGAATCAATAGTGGAGAGAGTGGGGTAGCCAGTAGTCACTTCCTTATGTGCACTCCACAACTGGACCACTCAGAGGTGTTCACGGAGTTATACAGAGAAGAGAAGGAGGAAGGAGACAGAGGTGGCCAGAAGGATAAAAGGGGGGGATGAAAAGGAGGAGACAGATCCAGCCAGTAATCAGTTCCCTAAGTGTTCTCCACCCTCTGGAACACACAGAAATTCACAGAGTTGGGGAGAGTAGAGAGGGGTTAGGGAGAAGACACAGGCGACCTGGTGGAGAAAAAGGAGAGTCCAAAGGGAGAGAGAGCAGTCAAGCCAGTAATCTCGCTCCCTAGTGAAAAATGAATCCTGAAGATTGGGTTCTTAAAGGTACAAAATTGGTAACAAATACATAGAAGCAAAAATTAAAAATCTAGAGTAGAGTTTGAAATTTCAAAAATATGATGTTAAAGAAAAGAAGAAGGAAAGAAAGAGAGAAAAAATGAACAAAGAAAAACAAACAAAGTCGCGAAAATTATAAAGAAAATACAGGTACAAAATTGATAACTAATACCAAAAAGTAAAAATTAAAAATCTAGAGTAGAGTTTGGAATTTCAAAAATACAATGTTAAAAAAAGGAAGAAGAAAAATAAAGAGAGAAAACAAACAAACAAACAAACAAAAACAAACAATGTCGCAAAAATTATAAAGAAAATACGGGTACAAAATTGATATCAAATACCAAAAAGCATAAATTAAAAATCTAGAGTAGAGTTTCGAATTTCAGATATACAATGTTATATAAAAGAAGAAGAGAAAGAAACAGAAGAAAAAAAAAGTCACAGAAATTATTTAAAAAACTATAGGTACAAAATTGATAACATATACTGAAAAGCTAAAATTAAAAATCTAGAGTAGAACTTGGAATTTCAAAAATACAATGTTAAAGAAAAGAAGAAAAAAAAAAACAAGGTCAAAAAAAGTATGAAATATATATATATGAAGTTTGCTGAAGAAGAAAAAAATAGGGTCTTTTTTTTTTTTTTTTTTTGCAAAGTAATAGGTTATAAAAGTGAAAATTAAAGGAACAATAGAGGACTTAAATTTTTTTTTAATTAAAAAAAAAAGAAAGAAAGAATGATCATAAAAATAGTAAAAATATATCTAGGACTTTCTCTGGTGTTTTTGTGAGTATTGTGGGTTCAGTTCATTTTTGGCTAGTTCCTTGGTCCGACTCATATTTCTCAAGATCTATAGGCCCCTTCCTATGTAGTCCGTAGTAACCACAGGGTTTTAATCTCCAAGGCGTTTCCCTCTGTTATAACTTCTTCTGTTTGCTGGTCTCTTCAATGTCTGGTTTCCGCCCTGACACAAAGGGGACGGTGGACGACACTTTTTTTTTTTTAGGCTCACTTGTTCAGTCGTGCTGTGGGGAGGGAGGGAGGGAGGGATGCTGCAAACAAATAACACTGGCGTGCACTCGCAGTGCCTCAGCCACACTGGGTCTGCCCCCGCTCACGGCGCGTGTAGCCTCCCTGCCCACACTGCTCAGGCTCTAGGTTGTTCTGCCGAGAACAATCCGAGGCCGGCCCTGGGCTGCATGTACCTCCCAGGTCCAAGCCGCTCAGGTTCAGTCACTCGGGTAGTCCTCAGAGGCGCAGACTCAGTTGGGCCTGCGTTTTGTGCTCTTCCCAGGTCCGAGCACCTCAGGTGATGAGGTGTTTGGTGAGCGCCAATGCTGCGACTTATCGCCTCCCCGCCACTTGGTTATCTGGGTGTGAAACCGGCGCACCTTCTCAGGCAGATGTTGACCGTCCAGACCCCCAAGAAGTTTTAGTTAGCAAAGAAGCCTGCTTACAGTTTTATAGATAATGTCTCTCTGCGGCTGTGATTGCCCCCTTCCGGCTCTGGCTGCCTGTCACCGGAGGGGGAAGGTCTGCAGCCAGCTATCTCTGTTCAGTCCTTTGTTCCGTGTGCGGGCCTGGCGGTCTTAGGTTAGGGCTGGCTTTTCGCGTGGTAGATATCCCACAGTCTGGTTTGCTAGCCCAAATTATTTCGCTCAGATAGCACTCAGGGTATTCAGGCCAGATTCTTACTCTAAGCGATGCAGCCCGCGCCGCGCCTCCCTGCCCAGCCCCCGCTTGCTAAGGGCGTGTGCAGGCGTCTGTGCTGCTTCTCCACTGGGGGAGTTACCGTAGGGCTCGCAATCTGCGAGTTTTAATTGTTTATTTATTTTTTCTCCCTGTTAAGTTGCCCTCTGTGCTTCCAAAGCTCGGCACAGATTCGGCAGTGAGAAGGTTTCCTGGTGTTTGGAAACTTTTCTCTTTTTAAGACTCCCTTCCCAGACGGAACTCCGTCCCTCCCTCTTTTGTCTCTTTTTTTGTCTTTTATATTTTTTCCTACCTCCTTTCAAAGAGCTGGGTTGCTTTTCTGGGTGCCTGATGTCCTCTGCCGGCATTCAGATGTTGTTTTGTGGAATTTACTCGACGTTTAAATGCTCTTTTGATGAATTTGTGGGGGAGAAAGTGTTCTCCCCGTCCTACTCCTCTGCCATCTTGGCTCCTCAGCTGTTAGGTGGATTTTTTACCACTAGAGCCACTTGGGAAGCCCCTGTAATATGTAAGGTCCTTCAAAATTAATTTTTCTTTTCCATTTTTTTCATTCTTTTTCATTTTTTCAATTAATTTGAATAAATGAATTCCTCACTTCACAAGGGTGCAGGACAGTCCCAGGAATAAAGAGGACAGACTGACAATTACTAGACTGAAATACAAGCCTTTAAAGAGTTACCATAAGCCTGCTTTTGTTGTTGTTCACTGTTCAGTTGCTCAGTCATGTCCAACTCTTTGCAACCCCGTGGACTGCAGCAAGCCAGGCTTCCCTGTCCTTTACCATCTCCCAGAGCTTGCTCAAACTCATGTCCATTGAGTTGGTGATGCCATCCAACCATCTCCTCTTAACATGAAACAATGCTTCACTGAGAGTGGATATTTCCACCCCCCAGTTTTATTGAGATATAATTGACATACAGCACCATGTAGGGCTTCCCCCCTGGCTCAGTGGTAAAGAATCCACCTGCAATGCAGGAAATGGAAATTCAGTCCCTGGGTGGGGAATATCCCTGAAGGAGGACCTGGCAACCCATTCCAGTGTTCTTGCCAGGAAAATCTTATGGACAGAAAATCTCATGTGGCAGGCCACAGTCTATGGGGTCACAATGAGTCAGACACATCTAAAGCGACTGAGCATGGGTAAGTTTAAGGTATACAACATAAAGATTTGTCTTAATACATCACGAAATGGTCTAGTGAAGGTCCAGTGAAATGGTCTAGTGAACATCATCTCATATAATTGCAACACTGAAGAAATAGAAAAGAAAAATGTTCCTTGTGAGAATTTACTCTCCCGATAACTTTCATGTATCACATAAACATATAGCAGTGTTAGTTATCTTTATTGTGTTGTACATCCTACCCCTAGTCCTTATTTATCTTATAACTGTAAGTTTGTACCTTCATCCAATGCCCTCTCCTCTGGTAACTACACATCTGATCTTTTTTTTTTTTTTTTTAATGAGTTTGTTTGTTTATGAAGTACAATTGACCTACAGCATCCTGTTAGTTCTTGGAACACAACATAGTAATTTATTTCTATACCTTTCAAGATGTCACCATGACAAGTCTAGTTGCTGTCTGTCACCATACAAAGAGATACCTTTTCTTATGCATTTTGAATATCCTCTGTTGCATCTCACACAAGTTTTGATCAACAATTACCTTCTCATTGATGGATTAATTCTTCTTCTTACCTCACTTGTGGCAGCAAGTGTTCATTTTTCTGTTCAACATGGGAAATGACAACAACAACTAGACCAACCGGAGTCCTAAAATCAGGGATGGGGCTGAGGGTGAGAGGGATAAATGAGTCTTTTAACCAAGACTTTTGGTAACTTCATTCCCTGTGATGAGAAGTACAGATGGGGATCAGAACAGTTTTGCTCTGATTCTTTTCTTTTTCCTGAACATAAGCAGTTTAGGAAAAACTTCTGGCAGAGTTATACCCTCCTAACCATCAGACACCTACAAAAAATTGTCATCCTTTTGCAAAATAAAGCCATGACTCATAGGGAATGACCCAAAGCAAATACTTATTGGAGCTTTGGGATACACACTTTTATTTTCTTTTTAAAGATTTACCTACTCTTCCATAACAGTAACTTAAATTCTTGTTTATAAAGTGAAGTCTCAATGAAATGCTATTTTCCAACCCTGTACTTAAGAGAAATTATTACTTGAAATTATACAGCATGTCTCCTATTGAATTCTGTTTTGTATTAGGGAGAAGAATTGGAAGATTCCATTGCAAATTTGAAAAATTTTATCAGACTTTTGAAGACAATTAGTTGGTTATTAAATTCAAGGATCTCCTCCTCCCTGAAACATTCCCCTCTCAAACCCTCCCAATCAATTACTTGGGCTTATTTTAGTTTCCTAAATCCTAATTTTCTAAAACCCTGAATATTCACTGGAAGGACTGATGCTGATGCTGAAGCTGAAGCTCCAATCCTTTGGCCACCTAATATGAAGAACTGACTCACTGGAAAAGACCCTGATGCTTGGAAAGATCGAAGGCAAAAGGAAAAGCAGGCAGCAGAGGATGAGATGGTTAGATAGCATCACCAACTCAATGGACATGAATTTGAGCAAACTATGGGAGATAGCAAAGGACAAGTGAGCCTGGTGTGCTGCAGTCCACGGGGTTGCAAAGAGTCAGACATCACTTAGCAACTGAACAACAACATTTTAGTTTCATCACTGGACTTGTGAATACTTGTTATAATACTTAGCTACTGAAATTATCTCTTTTAAGCCTTTCTCTGCAAATGCATCAAGATTGTGGAGCAGGGGCAGTGTTGTATCTAACTCTAATTTATATCTCTAACATTAATTGTTGAATGAAATGTTCAATAATGAATGAAAGTGGCAGAAATACAAGAACCATCTTACTCATGGAAAGGCAGTTAATAGGAATAATCTATACCTCATTACTTTAACTTGTGTGTATTTTTAATAATGTTTGTGTGAATTAACTAAATGTCACCATTACCAATTTTCTCATTAACGTAGTGACATGTGATACCTAGGGTGCCTCTATTATTAGAATTCTGTATTTTAGGAAGGAAAATTCCAATAATGAACCAAAACTGCTGCTTTATATATTACAACTGAACCTTCCCTAGAGGTTTCATATGAGACTGGCTCAGAAAGTCAATGGAAAGTAATTTGTGAGAGAGACTGGAAAAGATCATAGCAAGTAAAAAGAAAATAATTTCCAGTACTGAAGAATTACATTACTGGGGGATATAAAAGTCATCTTTGCAATAATTTTCTGACTTTCCTACTTTATCAAAATTCAAGTCCTGAGCAAGAAATTTATCAGAATTTTTTTTCTCATTTGGAAACCTGCTGTTTATTCCATTTTAAATGCAAAGTAGGACTTCACTGATGGTCCAGTGGTTAAGACTCCATCTTCCTCTGCAGGGGGAGCAGGTTTGATCCCTAGTTCAGAAGGTTTCCACATGTCACACACTGCAGTCAAAAAATAAAATAAAATAAATGAAAATGTATATAAAAGCAAAGTAATACCTATAAGTGAAGGTGTCCAAATTTGTATCTAATTGCCAACATGCTTTGCATCATTAAAAAAGCAAGAGAGTTCCTGAAAACCATCTACTTCTGCTTTATTGACTACGCCAAAGACTTTGACTATGTGGATCACAACAAACTGTGGAAAATTCTTAAAGAGATGGGAATACCAGACCACTTGACCTGCGTTCTGAAAAATCTGTATGCAGGTCAGGAAGCGACAGTTAGAACTGGACTTGGAACAACAGACTCCTTCCAAATCGGGAAAGGAGTACATCAAGGCTGTATATTGTCACTCTGTTTATTTAACTTATATGCAGAGTACATCATGAGGAATGCTGGGCTGGATGAAGCACAGGCTGGAGTCAAGATTGCCAGGAGAAATATCAGTAACCTCAGATATGCAGACGACAGCACCCTTATGGCAGAAAGTGGAGAAGAACTAAAGAGCCTCTTGATGAACGTGAAAGAGGAGAGTGAAAAAGGTGGCTTAAAACTCGGCATTCAGAAAACTAAGATCATGGAATTGGGTCCCATCACTTCATGGAAAATAGATGGGGAAACAGTGGAAACAGTGAGAGACTTTATTTTGGGGGGTTCCAAAATCACTGCAGATGGTGACAGCAGCCATGAAATTAAAAGATGCTTACTCCTTGGAAGAAAAGCTATGACCAACCTAGACAGCATGTTAAAAAGCAGGGACATTACTTTGCCAACAAAGATCCATCTAGTTAAGGCTATGGTCTTTCCAGTAGTCATGTATGGATGTGAGAATTGGACTATAAAGAAAGCTGAGTGCTGAAGACTTGATGCTTTTGAACTGTGGTGTTAAAGAAGACTCTTGAGAGTCCCTTGGACTGCAAGGAGATCCAACCAGTCCATCCTAAAGTAAATCAGTCCTGAATATTCATTGGAAGGACTGATGCTGAGGCTGAAGCTCCAATACTTTGGGCACCTGATGCAAAGAGCTGACTCATTTGAAAAGACCCTGATGCTGGAAACGATTGAAGGTGAGAGGAGAAGGGTACGAGAAGAGGATTAGATGGTTGGATGGCATCACTGAGTAGGCTCTGTGGTTGGAGATGGACAGAGAGGCCTGGTATGCTGCAGTCCATGGGGTTGCAAGAAGTTGGACATGACTGAGAGACTGAACTGACTGACTGACTGACAAATACGCAATTCATCAAATATAAATAAAACTATGCATTTCTATAATTTGGATGAGCTAACAGTTTACTTTAGTTCCACACTGGGCGTACTGTTTTGCCTCATTAATGAGCTTTAATACTGTGTTGCACATTGTTGTTTGCATACATCTTCAAAATGTTAGCAAAACAAGTTGGAAAGTAAAATAGCTTGTTAGTTATTTTGCTTTATTCCATGATGAAACATGCCTCACTGCAGGTGAGGGCTGGCAGTGCACAGGGTGAAGACTTCATGGGGGTCATTGGGAAATGTTACTGTTCATCAGAGTGGGAAGCAAATGAGAAATTAGTGTTCTTAAGAGAGAGCTAAGAAGAAATCAGCTACTAGATGTCAAATACAAGCAGTCAGTTTAGTCGGTCAGTCATGTTTGACTCTTTGCGACCCCATAGACTACAGCACGCCAGGCTTCCCTGTTCTTCAAATATCCTGGAGCTTGCTCAAATTCATGTCCATCCAGTCGGTGATGCCATCTAAGAATCTCATCCACTGGCATCTCCTTCTATTCCTGCCTTCTATATTTCCCAGCATTAGGGTCCTTTCCAATGAGTCAGTTCTTTGCATCAGATTGCCAAAGTATTGGAGTTTCAGCTTCAACATCAGTCCTTCCAATGAATATTCAGAACTGATTTCCTTTAGGATTGACTGGTTGGATTTACTTGCAGTCCAAGGGACTCTCAAGAGTCTTCTCCAACACCACAGTTCAAAAGCATAAGTTCTTCAGCGCTCAGTTTTCTTCATACTCCAACTCTCACATCCATACATGACTACTGGAAAAACCATAGCTTTGACTAGACAGACCTTTGTTGGCAAAGTATTGTCTCTGCTTTTTAGTATGCTAGGTCAGTCATAGCTTTTCTTCCAAGATGCAAGCGTCTTTTAATTTCATGGCTGCAGTCACCATCTGTAGTGATTTTGGAGCCCCCCAAAATAGTTTGTCACTGTTTCCACTGTTTCCCCATCTATTTGCCATGAAGTGATATGACCAGATGACAAAAGGAAAGATCACCCATGTTTATCAGATCAGATCAATCACTCAGTCGTGTCCGACTCTTTGTGACCCCATGAATCGCAGCACACCAGGCCTCCCTATCCATCACCAACTCCCGGAGTTCACTCAGACTCCCGTCCATCGAGTCAGTGATGCCATCCAGCCATCTCGTCCTCTGTCATCCCCTTCTCCTCTTGCCCCCAATCCCGCCCAGCGTCAGAGTCTTTTCCAATGAGTCAACTCTTCACACGAGGTGGCCAAAATACTGAAGTTTAAGCTTTAGCTTCATTCCTTCCAAAGAAATCCCAGGGCTGATCTCCTTCAGAATGGACTGATTGGTTCTCCTTGCAGTCCAAGGGACTCTCAAGAGTATTCTCCAAAACCACAGTTCAAAAGCATCAATTCTTCAGCGCTCAGCCTTCTTCACAGTCCAACTCTCACATCCATACATGACCACAGGAAAAACCATAGCCTTGACTAGACGAACCTTTGTTGGCAAAGTAATGTCTCTGCTTTTGAATATACTATCTAGATTGGTCATAACTTTCCTTCTTAACTTATATGCAGAGTACATCATGAGAAACGCTGGACAGGAAGAAACACAAGCTGAAATCAAGATTGCCGGGAGAAATATCAATAACCTCAGATATGCAGATGACACCACCCTTATGGCAGAAAGTGAAAGGAACTAAAAAGCCTCTTGATGAAAGTGAAAGTGGAGAGTGAAAAAGTTGGCTTAAAGCTCAACATTCAGAAAATGAAGATCATGGTATCCGGTCCCATCACTTCATGGGAAATAGATGGGGACACAGTGGAAACAGTGTCAGACTTTATTTTTTTGGGCTCCAAAATCACTACAGATGGTGACTGCAGCCATGACATTAAAAGACGCTTACTCCTTGGAAGGAAAGTTATGACCAACCCATGTTTATGGATTAGACAAATTAATATTGCTAAAATATCCATACTACTCAAATCTATCTATAGGTTCAATGCAATCTTTATCAAAATTCCAATGGCATTCTTCACAGAAAGGGAAAATAAGAATTCTAATATGTGTATAAAATCACAAAAGAGCTTGAATGGCCAAATAAACCTTGAAAAGAAGAAAAAAAGTCAGAGGCCATTTACTTCCTGGTTTCAAAATATACTACAAAGCTATGGTAATCCAAACAGTATGGTTCAGTTCACTTCAGTCTCTCAGTCTTATCTGACTCTTTGCGATCCCATGAATCGCAGCATGCCAGGCCTCCCTGTCCATCACCAACCCCCGGAGTTCACTCAGACTCATGTCCATTGAGTCAGTGATGCCATCCAGCCATCTCATCCTCTGTTGTCCCCTTTTCCTCCTGCCCCCAATCCCTCCCAGCATCAGAGTCTTTTCCAATGAGTCAACTCTTCCCATGAGGTGGTCAAAGTACTGGAGTTTCAGCTTCAGCATCATTCCTTCCAAAGAAATCCCAGGGCTAATCTCCTTCAGAATGGACGGGTTGGATCTCCTTGCAGTCCAAGGGACTCTCAAGAGTCTTCTCCAACACCACACTTCAAAAGCATCAATTCTTTGGCGCTCAGCTTTCTTCACAGTCGAACTCTCACATCCATACATGACCACTGGAAAAACCATAGCCTTGACTAGACGGACCTTTGTTGACAAAGTAATGTCTCTGTTTTTCAACATGCTATCTAGGTTGGTCATAACTTTTCTTCCAAGGAATAAGCGTCTTTTAATTTCATGGCTGCAATCACCATCTGCAGTGATTTTGGAGCCCAAAAAATAAAGTCTGACACTGTTTCCACTGTTTCCCCATATATTTCCCATGAACTGATGGGACTGGATGCCATGATGTTCATCTTCTGAATGTTGAGCTTTAAGCCAACTTTTTCACTCTCATCTTTCACTTTCATCAAGAGGCTTTTGAGTTCCTCTTCACTTTCTGCCATAAGGGTGGTGTCATCTGCATATCTGAGGTTGTTGATATTTCTCCCGGCAATCTTGATTCCAGCTTGTTCTTCTTTCAGCCCAGCGTTTCTCATGATGTACTCTGCATAGAAGTTAAATAAGCAGGGTGACAATATACAGCCTTGACATACTCCTTTTCCTATTTGGAACCAGTCTGTTGTTCCATGTCCAGTTCTAACTGTTGCTTCCTGACCTGCATACAGGTTTTTCAAGAGGCAGGTCAGGTGGTCTGGTATTCCCATCTCTTTCAGAATTTTCCACAGTTTATTGTGATCCACACAGTCAAAGGCTTTGGCATAGTCAATAAAACAGAAATAGATGTTTTTCTGGAACTCTCTTGCTTTGTCAATGATCCAGTGGATGTTGGCAATTTGATCTCTGCTTCCTCTGCCTTTTCTAAAATGAGCTTGAACATCTAGAAGATCACGGTTCACGTATTGCTGAAGCCTGGCTTGGAGAATTTTGAGCATTACTTTACTAGTGTGTGAGATGAGTGCAATTGTGTGGTAGTTTGAGCAATCTTTGGCATAGCCTTTCTTTGGGACAGTATGGTACCAGCATAAAAACAGACACATAAACCAATGAAACAGAATCAAGAGCCCAGAAATAAGCTCTCATATATATGGTCAACTAATATTTAACAAAGAAGGTAAGAATATTCAAAGGAGAAAGAATAACCTGTTTAATAAATGGTGTTGTAAAATTGAATAATTAACATGCAATGATTATTATACCACTTGGAAAAATTTAAATAGACTAATGACTTAAATGAAAACCTGTAATTGTGAAACTCCTGGTAATAAAGATAGGGGAACTTTATATTGATCTTGGCAATAAAAGTTTGATTGTGAAACCAAAGCACAAGCAACAAAAGCAAAAATAAATAAGTGGGACTATGTCAAATTCAAAAAGCTTCTTCACAGCAAAGAAAATCTTCAATGAAATGAAAAGGCAGTCTACAGAATGGGAGAAAATATTTGCAAATATTTATCTGACAAAGAATTAATATAAAAATGTATAAAGAATCCAAACAACCCAATAACAACATTAACAGCAATAATAAAACAGCAAACAATCCAATTAAAAAATGGATGGAGGAACAAAATAGTTTTCCAGAGAAGACAGAGAGATGACCAATAGGCACATGAAAAAAAGTGCTCAACATCACTAATGATGAGGATAATGAAAATAAAAACCACAGTGAGATAGCACCTGTTAGAATGGCTGTCATCAAAAAGGCAAAAGATAACAAATGTCAGTAAGAATGCAGAGAAAAGGGAATGCTTGTGCATTTTGGTAGAGATGTAAATTGGTGCATTCACTATAAAAAACAGTATGAAGGTTCCTCAAAAAAGAAAAAAATAGTTACCATATGATCTAGCAATTCCACTTCTAAGTATATATCCATAGGAAAGAAGAACATGATGCCAGAGACGTATCTACACTCTCATGATCATTACAGCATTATTCATAATAACCAAGATATGAAAACAGCTTAAGTGTCCATCAACAGATGAATGAATAGAAAAGATTCATATATATATGAATATTATTCAACCATGAGAATGAATAAAATCTTACCAATTTTCCAAAACATGGGTTGCCCTGAGGGCATTATGCTATGAACTACATCAGAGAAATACAAATACTATATATCACTTCAGTTCAGTTCAGTTCAGTCGCGTCTGACTCTTTGCGACCCCATGAATCACAGCACACCAGGCCTCCCTGTCCATCACCAACTCCCAGAGTTCACTGAGACTCACGTCCATCAAGTCAGTGATGCCATCCAGCCATCTCATCCTCTGTCGTCCCCTTCTCCTCCTGCCCCCAATCCCTCCCAGCATCAGAGTCTTTTCCAATGAGTCAACTCTTCCCATGAGGTGGCCAAAGTATTGGAGTTTCAGCTTCAGCATCATTTCTTCCGAAGAACACCCAGGACTGTTCTCCTTCAGAATGGACTGGTTGGATCTCCTTGCAGTCCAAGGGACTCTCAAGAGTCTTCTCCAACACCACAGTTCAAAAGCACCAATTCTTCGGTGCTCAGCTTTCTTCACAGTCCAACTCTCACATCCATACATGACCACTAGAAAAACCATAGCCTTGACTAGACGGACTTTGTTGGCAAAGTAATGTCTCTGCTTTTGAATATACTATCTAGGTTGGTCATAACTTTCCTTCCAAGGAATAAGCGTCTTTTAATTTCATGGCTGCAGTCACCATCTGCAGTGATTTTGGAGCCCCAAAAAATAAAGTCTGACACTGTTTCCACTGTTTCCCCATCTATTTCCCATAAAATGATGGCACCAGATGCCATGATCTTCGTCTTCTGAATGTTGAGCTTTAAGCCAACTTTTTCACTCTCATCTTTCACTTTCATCAAGAGGCTTTTTAGTTCCTCTTCACTTTCTGCCATAAGGGTGGTGTCATCTGCATATCTGAGGTTGTTGATATTTCTCCCAGCAATCTTGATTCCAGCTTGTTCTTCTTTCAGCCCAGCGTTTCTCATGATGTACTCTGCATTTAAGTTATATAAGCGGGGTGACAATATATAGCCTTGACATACTCCTTACTCCTTTTCCTATTTGGAACCAGTCTGTTGTTCCATGTCCAGTTCTAACTGTTGCTTCCTGACCTGCATATAGGTTTATAGAATCTACAGAAGCCAAACCCATAAAGAGTAAAATGATGATTTCCTGTGGTGGAGTGAGTGTAGGTGGAAATGGGGAGATTCTGGTTAGAGTAAAAACTTTCAGTTAAGTTCTAGGACTCTAGATTAAGTTCTAGATTAAGTTCCAGGGATCTAATGCATAGTGCTGTGATTATAGTTAACAGTACTCTATTATATACTTGAAAGTTGCTGACAGAGTAGATCTGAAATGTTCTCACTGCAAAAAAGAAAAAAAAAAAAAAGGAAATGGCGATTATGTGATGTGATAGTGTTAGCTAATACTATGGTGGTAATCATATTGCAGTATATGTGTATCAAACCAGTGCATTGTACATCTTTAATTTAGACAATGTTATATGTTAAGTATACCTCAAGAAAGGTGGAAAAAAGAGATTTATTTCCATGTTCATACATTGCATTTACACATTTATTTATTTATTCAGTAAACAATTTGAATGCCTACTATGTTAATTGAACAACCACCAGTTCCTGTTGCTTTGACAGAGTAAGCTGTGAAAAAAATAAAGACTCATGAAAAGGGTCTAAACCTTCCATTTCATTCGCTCATTCATTAATTGACTCACACAATAAGAACTGTTCAATAAACACCTGTCAAGTACCACATAAACCTATACAACAGGGCTGGTACAGATTTCATCTGTAGACATTGCCCTAAATGGTCAGAATGAGGACAGATTTGAAAATGCCCATCAAGCCAACACAATGCCAGGGCACAAAGGTTATGCTTCCCCGTGCAGCACTGTGACAGAAGCATAGGGCTATTCATTTATTACTGTCTTTATTAAAGACATTGTTTTAACTTTCTATGCGTTTTTGCAGAACACGATGTTGTATAAGACATTTCCCCTACCATTAATATTAGATCTATTTGCCTTATTTTTTAGCATTTTAAAATTTATAAAATATTTCCATTTATTACTTCGTTTGATTCTCACAAAAACCCTGTGAAGTAAGAAGACAGGTATTTTCTCATTTTGCAAACAAGAAATAGAAATTTCAAGAGTGAGTGTCTTGTTCAAAGTGCCTGAGATGAGAGTAGAAACCAGTGTGACTTTTGCTGCATGTACCATAGACTTACTTCAGTCATTCCCATGTTTTACTGTGGAAGTAATTGAATCAGTAGTTGGCTGGTTGTCTGAAGAAGGCTTTTAAAGGCAATCATAAAAATGATGCATACTTACTTACAACTTTTTTTTCGATGTAATAAAGGTACATTGATTCTCCAGTCTTTTTCTTGTAGAGCCATGCCTTTTTGTTATTCATGGTCAACAGATTTAAATCTCCCCATAGTCCTCCTCATGAAGGAAATGGAAACCCACTCCAGTATTCTTGCCTGGAGAATCCCGGGGACAGAAGAG